>NC_057794.1:407584148-407635425 GCF_018294505.1 Triticum aestivum
GGCGAATGGTAAAACCAATGTTGGGCATTGCTGGAGGAGTTTTATTCAAGGCGAACTGTCAAGGGGTTCCCATTATAACCCAACCGCGTAAGGAACGCAAAATCCGGGAACATAACACCGATATGACGGAAACTAGGGCGGCAAGAGTGGAACAAAACACCAGGAATAAGGCCGAGCCTTCCACCCTTTACCAAGTATATAGATGCATTAATTAAATAAGAGATATTGTGATATCCCAACCAAAAATCCATGTTCCAACAAGGAACATACTCCAATCTTCACCTGCAACTAACAACGCTACAAGAGGGGCTAAGCAAAGCGGTAACATAGCCAAACAACGGTTTGCTAGGACAAGGTGGGTTAGAGGCTTGGCTTAACAATATGGGAGGCATGATAAGCAAGTGGTAGGTATCGCAGCATAGGCATAGCTAAAGAGCGAGCAACTAGCAAGCAAAGATAGAAGTGATTTCGAGGGTATGGTCATCTTGCCTGAAATCCCGCAAGGAAAAAGAAAGAGTCCATGAAGAAGACAAACAGACATAGTTGAATGAATCCTCACAACACGATGTTATCGGAACCAACCCGAAGAAGTAACACCAGAAAGAAGCAAATAACAAAGTAAACAACCATCACATAAACAAGGCATGATGCACAATCAAATATGATGCATGTACGGTTTAATGAGGCATGGCATGGCAAAATGCACAAACAATCCTACAAATTAAGTGGAGCTCAACATGCAACTCCGTTGCATATTGACGAAACACCACATTCAAGTTATTTAGTTCACTCTTGGTTAGGTACTCAACAATATTAAATGTTGTTAAACATGGCAAGAGGGTGAAGCAAAATAAAACTACCTATCTAGTCAAGTTTAAATGAGGCCGGAAGCAACGAACAACAATTCCGGTAAATCCCCATATGCATATTATAGATTTGGTACTGTTCTGCCCTAAACACAATTTTAGGGTTGTTAAACATGCAAAGCAAGTACACCATGTTAAACTAGGCACTTTTCTACCCCATTTACATATAGAATTTATTTAATTCGGAGCTACGGTTAAATATTTATGAATTAAATCATTTTAGCAAGTTATTTAAGCAAATTTAAACAAACAACACATTAAACATTTTTAACATCGATGAAAGTGGCATATAATGAAACTAGATAAATTCTAAGCATCTTTCATAGATAAATCATTTTAATCCGGTGCATAGATGATGAGTTATTATATGCATGAAACAGGAGGGTTTTTCTGTAAAAACTGCTGACTCTGGAAATTAGGAAAAAAACGTTATATGAAAAAAACATAAAACGGGTCGTCTCTGTTGACCCAACAGAGGAGAGAGGGTTTGGGGGTGGCTGCTCACATGGGCCACGGCCCAGTCGGTGGAGGCAGCAGGCCGCAGGGGGAGATGGGCCGGCTCCAAAACGAGGCGAGGCAGTGAATCGAGCGGGCGAGGTCAACGCAGAATCAAGCGTGCTGACCTCCACCATCGATGCATACCGAGGGACTTGAAGCAGAAGATGCAACGGAGCGGGAGGAGCTCGCCGGCAACTCGGGCGGCAAGGACGGCGCGAAGGAAGCCGACGGCTTTTGACGCTCAATTTGGAGCAGGGAAGTAGAGGGACTTGCGGGCGCAACGGTGGTGCGGGCGGCGATGGGACTTGCTCCGGCGGGGCATACAGGAACTGGCTGGATCCGAGGCTAGGTGGCGGTGGAACTCCGTTCAGAGGGCAGCCCGCGGCAGATCGGGGTGCAGATGAGGCGGGGCTTGCCGTCTTCGACAGAGCCTAACAGCGGCAGCAGCAGGGGAGCAGGCGGGCCGCTGGGACTCTGGCAAGCTGGGGAGGCGCGTCCATGGTGAGGCAGGGGCACGGACGATGCAGAGACAGTCGGATCCGGGCGGCGTCGCTCCCACCAAGACCTTGGTGGCGGACATGGTGGCTCGATGCCTGTCAAGAGAAATAGGGGAGAGAAGTGAGGCGGGAAGGAGGAAACGAGAAAGGAGGAGGAAGGTGATGGGCACGATGGGGTCCTGCAGGTGGTCGCCGGCGACGGCTGCCAGAGGAGGCTCGAGCAACGGCGACGAGGACGCCTTGGACACACGGATCGGGAGCTCCTCTCCCGTCAGTGTGTGGAAGACGAGCATGAGCGTGGGGCATGGGACGATGACTGGACGAGGGGATCCAGGGGAGGCGCGGGTAGGATCATGGGGATTCTCGGAGTTTGGGCTGGTGGCTGCGCTCGGGATCGAAGGAGGAGCACTGGTTGGTTGGATCGGACAGAGGGAGGTTTCGAGGGGGATTTGGAATGTGGCGGCGGCTGAATTGGACTGATGGGACAAGCCTCCTAATTTTTAGGGTTTGTCCAAATAGACTAGGAGTGGAGTATATATATACCTCACAGACTAGGTTAGGGGCTACCTCGTCCGTACGATCGCGATCGGACGATAGCGGATAAAATATCTAGGGAGCCCAATTAACATAACGGAGATGTTTTGTAGATGTTTGGGGATGATCCGGACACGACGGTGACGACTGCTCGGGTCGGGTCCGGGACAATTTCGGACGCGCACGTGAGGGGTTTGATGCATTGTGCAGAGAGGGTTTCGGACCGTGCGGTCGCATCGGACAACTTCGGAAGCGAAGAGGGGTTAGGAGGATGGACTAGGTCGGCTGTGGCGAGACTGCAAGGGGGAGAAGAGAGAGAGGGCCCGACATCTGTTTCCGGAGACCGAAAACGTCCGACGTTAGACCAGCTATAATGCCGCTATAGTTAATCGTTGGGGCGTCAAATGAACTTCGAATGCGATGAAACTTGACAGGCGGTCTATCTACACTATAATAAGACCACGCGCCAACTCTCATCCCATTCCGAGAACATTTTCCTGCCACTTATAAAATACTATTTCGGACGTGCCGCGTGCGCGTGCAAATGTGGTTGGGCTCAGAACGGACAACGGAGAGAACTCGGATAACCCGAACGAATGCAAGTATTAAAACATGATGATGCAATGCACATGATGACATGATATGCAATGCATGACACGCAAGCACATGACAAGGCAACAATAGCGAATAACTGGAGGACACCTGGCACATCGGTCTCGGGGCGTTACACCTCTTCCCCCGAAATGTTTAGGCGGGAATGGAATCCCACAACAGCCATTTGAGTGGGAACATAAGGACGCCCTTATCCTGACAAAAGGTGGTCTTCACCTGCAAAGAGGGCAGGCAGTGACGCGGTGGTGGGCTCGGCGATGACATCCTTCCTGCCGTCCTTGCGGTCTTCGGTCTTGTTGCACCAAAGGGGAAACCTTTGTCTCGCCCCTCGGGAACCTGCGCCTGTGCGGTCTCCTTTGCACCGATATGGAAACTGCTCCCGCTGGGGTGCACTGGCACCCGCTGGCATGGTTCGTCATGGCTTGCGTCACTGCCTCCTCCTGAGGCAGCCCTTGCCTTGAGATCTCCGCCCTCCTGGAGCAGCCTAGCCGAGGCCACTATAGGGAGAGGTCTTGGTCGCCCCTCTGGAGCAGCCTAGGTGAGGCCGCTCCCTGAGGGGGTCTTGGTCGTTCTCCTCGCGAGGGTTGGCCCCCTCACGAGGGTCTTGAGCAGACGGTCGATCAGCTGGGCCCTACTGGGTTGTACCAGGAATGCGACGTGGGCTGCAGACAGGCAAGTCTGGGTACCCTGGTTCCCAGTACGCCTACAAATATGAGAACACAATGTATTCCCTATATCCAAATCTAGAAATAATCTCCAACTTCACGTCAGTGTTGACCATGGTGCTAGTACCTTTTATCCAAATTAGTCGACAACATGTTCAAAAAACCCCACTCTCCCGAATAGAAAAGAGGATTCTAGGAACATACTGTGCGCGTTTTAAATTCCTGTGTTAGGATGAGAAGGAGCAAGTGTGGCGTCTTGCTGAGGGCGCAAAAACCTCGAGGGTCCTCGCACTGCAAATGAAACACACTAGATTCAGTAGGAAGAAAAATGCATCAAGGGCGGTGGCTGCCATCCTAGGAGTACCCACGACTAAGGGACATGGATTTATCGGGGATAGATGAAGAATTCGTACCAGGTTCTCCATGAGAAAACCCTATGCAATCGCCGAGTGGGGGTTTTCTCTGAACAAGTAGACGAGGGAGAAGGGGATTCAGGCCCAGTGAAATGTTGCCTCTTCGTCCGTCCAGCTTACTGCTAAAGTTGGAAAGGTGGGTGTTTTGTGATTTGACGGCTCATTGGGCATTACTGTGGTGCTACGATCGGGGTGTGTCTACCGTGCAGTTCACTACAAAAAAGACACATCCGTGACATTTTGGGTTGAACGAAATTTTTTCTGTCATACTTATGACACTTCTATGACGATAATTATGACAAAACCCAGTATCATCATAGATGTGGTGGGGTCCTACTTCTAAGATAAAAAATCAGGACAGAAAATGGGCTTTTCATCCTGGGCGGGCCAGAGACGCAGCTGCATGACATTCTTTGGGCCGTCCATGACGCAACAAACTATGGTAGAAGCGAGGGCGAGGAAAATATCGGGGAGTTCTCGGTTACGGTGGGTGGTCGGGGACCGACCGATGCGCGTTTCTCTCGTACGTACGTGCGTGTGTGCGAGGCGTTGGGCTCTAATTGAACCCAAGCGATTGCACTGCAGGCTACACGTTACTGAACCCGAGCGATCGATCGATCCCTTGTTGTTAACTGAACCCGAGTGATTCCTTCGCTACTGCTACTAATTGAAGCCGATCGATGCTACCTCTGGATGAACAGTGAGCGTTGTTGGGGGGTTTGGATGAACAGTTCGCGGTGGGGGATGGATGAACAGGACCCCATGGTAGTAGAGGCCATTGTCGCTGGGTGAACAGTACCCCGATCGATCGAGCCGGTGGAGGGGTGGATGAACAGGACCCCATGGAGGGCTGGATGAACAGGACGACCCCGTGGAGGGCTAGTTGAACAGTAGCCGGTGGAGGGCTGAATGAACAGTAGCCCGTGGAGGGGTGGTTGAACAGGACCCCATAGAGAGGGCTGGTTGAACAGTAGCCGGTGGAGGAGCACTCGGTGGAGGCTGGATGAACAGGAGCCCGTGGATGAACAGTTGCATGTGGAGGCTGGAGGAGGTCGACGGTGGATGAACAGTAGCCTGTGGAGGCTGGAGGAGGTCAATAGTGAAGATGAACAGTATCCCGTGGGGTCCCGTTTTGCGGTATGCCACACCCCTCCCGATGAACAGGACCCCCATTTCGACCGTAGCGCTCCAACACAAATCTGTTTCCTCCGTTTTGCGATATGCCACACCCCTCCCGGTCAACAGGACCCCATTTTGACCGCAGGAGGTCCACTTCCTCTGTTTTGCGGTACACCAGACCCCTCCCGATGAACAGGATCCTGTTTCCACCGTGGTCGGTCGAACACAAGGACGTTTCCTCCATTCTGCGGTACGCCAGGCCTCGTTTCCATCGAATGTTCCATCCAAGCCGGTTGGCTCCCGATGAACACGACAGTGCATTCCGTTCTGACCCAGCCGGTTGGCTCCCCATTTACACGATGACGATGCAGTTCGTCCGTTCCGACCCAGGCACATCCATGTACACGAGCCCTGGCCAGACTTATGCGCGAGTAGGCGTTCGAGACCCCGCCCGTATGTACGTATGTGGCCATATTTTCTTTCTTGCACCCTGGCCCCTGTACATACATGTACATGCTACGTGCGCACCTCTACTACAACACGTGCGCGCCTCTACTACGACACATGCGCTTCCTTGCACGGCCACAGTTCATCGCTGCAGCCTGCAGACAGACCGATCGTATGTACGTACATGTTCGCGACCAGAATGACAATGCTACGTACGCTTCGACCAGGTGGGAACTGGCTGTCAGGCACTTCTTTGCTTGCGAAGATGTAGCTGGTGGGTCCCAGCAATTAGGGGGGAAACGTTTTTTTCACGAAATATGATGGCCCGTCCGATGGGTCCCTGCTGTCAGGTGGAGGAATGATTATTTTGCGCGTAATAAGGAGACACTTCCTTGCTGTGGCACTGGACCCAGCTATCAGCCTCTCCACGTAGAGTACTCTTTCGATGGAAGTTGTTCCTTGACCACGTTGACCACGCCACGCCGAGAGCACCAAGGCGGTGGACGACGACGAGGCCTAGGAAGGGGACGACGCGGAGCCGGGGAAGACATGGCAGTGAAAGCCCACGCGGAGAGGAGTACGAGGGTTCACTGGTTTGGCTGCGGTGTGAGGCTGTTGTCGTCGCAGGGCCTGTCCAGCGGTGGGAGTGGTAGGGGGCGGTGAGGCCTCCGCGGCAGCACAGCCGGCCACGGGAGGCAGGAGCAGGCGGCACGACCGGCGCTGCTTTGGGCGGCTGGAGCAAGAAGACCAGAGGTTGAAGAAGCACTACGGCTGTTGGATGGACATCGTACGGTCACTAGAGCTAGAATCGTTCATATTGACTAAGTTGAGAAAACCCTCCTTCCCCGTCAACTTAGTAGGCCCACAAGTCTGTCTCCCACTATGCTGGGTCCCAGCTAGCAGGGGGAGTATTCATTTTTTGTGCGCAATAAGGAGGCACTTCCTTGTGTGCGAAGATATAGCTGGTGGGTCTGAGCTATCAGCGGGGGAACGTATTTGTCACCAAATACAAAGGCCCTTCCGGTGGGTCCCGAATGTCAGGTGGAGGAATCATTATTTTGCGCGTAATAAGGAGGCATTTCCTTATGTGCGACCATGGACCCAGCTGTCAGCCTCTCCACATACAGTCCACATCCAGTCCACTTCCAGTGAGCAATCGCCACATGGCAAACCATGATTGGTCGGAACCGCCCCGGAAGGGCAAAAACACAAGGCGAGTGAAGTGAGCTGGGCAAAACCGCAATTGTTGAAAAAATAGGGGCAAACCAGTCGAGCATGACCCAACTAGGGGCACAAATACAATTGTTCCTTTTTTTATTGGCTTGAAATAAGGAGGCACTTGCTTGCGTACTGCCATGACCTTGGTGGGTCCCCATTGTCATCCTCTCCACGCACAATAATCTCCTGATTGTGTACGCGTTAATCTGGTAGGCCCACAAGTCAGCCTCTAAACCCGTGGCAGACAAATACAACCCATTTAAAAAATAACAGCTCATTCCATACATTCAAACGGAAAGTTCAACATTCAGAGCAAAGTAACAGGTCTGATCCAGATATAGAGTACTGCACTTCCATGTTGATAACCATCATAGCCAAGTTAACTCTAGTGTACAAGTACTAACTTACTCTTACCTAACTAGACGATGTCGGCCGTCATCTGCGGTACAGGCTAAACGCCGGCACCGGCATCCTCCGCCTCACCTCGGACTTGCCATAGGTGCGATAGGGCGCGTTGCTCACGCGTGTCGGCCCTTTGCATGCCGGCGTGGTCCACCGAAGCTTCGGCTTCTAAGCGGGAAACCCACTTGACGAGCTTGTAGTAAAATTCGGCGTCGCAAACGCGTGCGTGCCCGACAGCCTCCAGGGCTATTTGCCGGGCGCCGGCCTCCACGTAGTCGGCCCAGTTGCGGGCGCTCTGCTCGCGACTCAAAGCGTCGGTGCGCTGCTGCTCCATGTCCCACTAGCAACGTAGATTGGCAATATGCTGTTCCTCCGCCAGGCGGTCACGCTCCAACAACTCCTCATACTCTGCATTGCCATCTAAAGACCGATAGAATGCCTCCTCCCTCCGTCTTCTTTCCGGTGAAAAACCGAACACTAGTTCCGGCGCTGACCGGCTCGGCGTCTCCTATCGTGGACGGGCGGGGGCATGGAGGACGTGGCGAGAGCGAGGATAAGTGGCGAGCGACTTCGGGCCGGTGGGGGCTTATGAGGATAGGGCAAGTTGGGTGATGGTGCCACCGGAGAAGCCCGGGAAACAGTAATTATAGGAAGAAGGTAGGCGAACTAGCGTGTCACAGGAAATGCGACGGTCATCGCGGTCATCGGAATTCAATGCATAAGCATGCATGACTTAGCACGCCAGCTTGCCGTGGAAAACTAGAAAAAATAGAATTATGATTGTGCCTTCTCATCCCGTCAGTGGTGCGTCCCGTCCGTGTTGGGTCGCACGCCGGCATGACGGTCAAACGAGTGCACTCGAACCATCTAGATGAGGTACTCCCTCCTTGTCAATAATGATTCCACGGATTTAAAAGGCCCACAACAGTTAAAGCGCAGCTTTTTCACATCAGTTAGTTGCCTTAATTATGGTTGGCTGCATGTAGCCACTCAGAATCTCTCGCAGCCAGTACACGGAGCAGCATGCAATGAGTCGCAACCAAGGGCACGCATCCAACCCTTAAATCACTGGAATTAATTAGGCTTAAACTTCTGCATGTACTCCCTCCGTTTTTATTTACTCTGCATATTAGAGTTGACCGAAGTCAAACTTTCTAATGTTTGACCAAGTTTATAGAAAAGAATATAAATATTTACCATAAAAAAATCTATATGATATGGAAGTACATTCAACAATGAATCTAGTAGTATTGATTTGTTACTATATCTACCAATATTTTTGTCTATAAAGTTTGACTTTGACCAAAGCTAATACGCGAACTAAATAGAAACGGAGGAAGTAGTTAATTATTGCCATGCCTTGGTCTTGCTGCTTTGGCTCACGGGACTAATAAACCCGGACGGAGGGAGTACCTTGGTTGGTGAGAGTTTTGAATTAAGCCCTGTAAACCGGAAAGGAGGTACTAGTATGTGCGTGATCCGCTATTTATTCGTGTAGGATCGAGTAGGTCATTTCTTGAATTGAGCCCTGCAAACCGGAAAGGACGTAGTACATGCGTGTCTGGTATTTATCTGTGTAGGATTGAGTAGGACGAATAGTGTACGTGTAGGATCGAGTAGGTCGGATGGTGTACGCGTACGATTGCATTAGCTGATGAACGTTAGCTGGGAGATAGGGCATTTGCGAACATTTTTCCTGGCAGTTTCTTCAGATTCGCATGGCATTTTCTTCAGAGCAACTTGTTAGTTTCTTCAGAGGTAGGATCTTGCGTCGCAACTAAAACTACTAGGAGCGCATTAGTAGGCTAGCTAGTGATCGACCAGTAACTTGTAAACACTGAGCGAATAGAAATAAGGAACTGTTAGTAACTTGTAAACACTAAGAACACAGAAATAAGGATCATGCTGTGCACAGCAGTAAGAGCCGATCCATTTGAAATGTTCAAACGAGACTCACAGGCCTAGCATTATAATATGTTCACATTAGTAGCCCAAATTAAAAACCAACTAGTACGATTCCCATACATAAGATCAACATGTTAATGCATCTCAATGATTCACGGATCATATACAAATATGTAGCTCCAAACGCAAAGATCTAGAAAAAACATATGTTCTTCCTACTAACATGGATGCTTCTCTTGGCCAACATTCAGTACAGACTGAAAGACAAATTTGTTTGGGATGTCTACAAGTCCTCTTGCAAATGTAAGTGGTTTCACCAACAGATGGAACCATGAGAATGAACCACACATGATGGAGGAACATCCACTGCAATATGATTTGGTCTTCTCTCGATCACACGACGAGACTATTTTCGAAATACAAACTTTAACTTAGGCAAAATGATGCCCATTGTATAATTAGACCAAAGCAACGAAGCACCTAGTGTTGGCTAATACATAGTACAATACTACTTTTCTGCAGTCCATGAAGTGACTATCCAATCTTTCTGTGTCTATTTTCAAATGGCACCGCATGCAGTGACTATACTATTCGCTTGTGCAGTTCAACCAAAATTGCGGTCACTTTGTTTGTTTGCCAAATAGCAACGGCAGACATCTCTGTCTGCACAAATATCAAGCAGCTAGTAAACATATACCCCACCTTGTATTTTCGGTTTAAACACATCTCTTCCGCTTAGCATCTGTCATGTTTTGCACTGGACAATTTGATACAGTCATGTTTTGTCCTGGAAAATTTCATACTAAATTGATTTGCTAGTTCAGAGTAGAAATATAGTGCCTATTCTTCATCAGACCAAGGATATCCATGCTCGCAGTGATGGAAGAGGTGAAATCGATACAACCGAAATTGAGCATCCAATCATTAAATCATGTCCTGCACCTCCAATCTACGTCCACCCTGCCAATAAATTCACATGCAAACCACTAGTATTACTATCTAATGACAGTACAAAAAGAGTAGCAAGATAGTAGCGAACCATGTACCTTCGTAATGAACAACTCATAGTGCCACCAAATGGATATAAAGGTTTGGAAGAAAACATGCTCCTAATGTTGAACCAATTGGACTTTTTGTGCAGTTCCACTAAAATCGAGCATCCCTGTTTGCATAGATATTTAAAGTGTGATTACTATAAAAGTGGCACTAGTTGAAGCATAGACTCACAAATATAAGCATTCCAATTTCTTAATGGGAAAAGGTAGCAAGACTATTTCTAACCACCTGTTTCACTACAAAAAAAAGACATATTTGTGACATTTTGGGCGGAACGAATTTTTTTCTGTCATACATATGACACTTCTATGATGATAATTGTCACAAAACCTGGTATCATCATAGATGTGGTGGGCTCCTACTTCTATGACAAAAATCATGATAGAAAATGACCTTTTCGTCCTGGGCGGGCCGGAGACGCAGCTGCATGACATTCTTTGGGCCGTCCATGATGGAGAAAACCGTGCTAGAAGCGAGGGCGGGGAAAATATCAGGGGAGTTCTCGGTTATGGTGGGTGGTCGGGGGCCGAGCGATGCACATTTCTCTTATACGTACGCGCGTGTGTGCGAGGTGTTGCGCTCTAACTGAACCCGAGTGATTGCACTGCAGGCTACACGTTACTGAACCCGAGCGATCGATCGATCCCTTGATGTTAAGTGAACCCGAGTGATTCCTTCGCAACTGGTGCTAACTGAAGCCGATCGATGCTGCCTCTTGATGAACAGTGAGCGTTGTTGGGGGGTTTGGATGAATAGTTCCTGGTGGGGGGTTGGATGAACAAGACCCCGTGGAAGTAGAGGCCGTTGCCGCTAGATGAACAGGACCCGGTTACGGTGGGAGGTCAGGGGCCGAGCGATGCGCGTTTCTCTCGTACACATATGCGTGTGCGTGCGAGGTGTTGGCTCTAACTGAACCCGAGCGAGGCGTTGGGCTCTAACTGAATTCGAGCGATTGCATTGCAGGCTACGTGTTACTGAACCCGATCGAGCGATTCCTTTGCTACTGCTGCTAACTGAAGCCGATCGATGCTGCCTCTGGGATGAACAGTGAGCGTTGCGGGGGGGGGGGTTAGATGAACAGTGAGCGGTGGCGTTACCTCTGGATGAACAGGACCCCGTGGTGTGGAGGGTTGGATGAACAGTAGATGGTGGAGGGGTGCCCGTGGAGGGGTGGTTGAAGAGTAGCCGGTGGAGTAGCGCGCGGTGGAGGTTGGATGAATAGGAGCCCGTGGAGGCTGGAGGAGGTCGACGCTAGCCCGTGGAGGCTGGAGGAGGTCGACGGTGGAGATGAACAGTTTCCCGTGGAGTCCCGTTTTGCGGTACGCCACACCCCTCCCGATAACAGGACCCAAGTTTCGACCGTAGCGCTCCAACACAAGTCCGTTTCGTCCGTTTTGCGGTACGCCACACCCCCCGATGAACAGTACCCCCGTTTCGACCGTAGGAGGTCCGTTTCGTCCGTTTTGCGGTACGCCGCACCCCTCCCAATCAACAGGACCCCGTTTCGACCGTAGGAGGTCCGTTTCCTCTGTTTTGTTGTACGCCAGACCCCTCTCGATCAACAGGACCCAGTTCAGGCCTTGTTTCCAGCGCCTGTTCCGTCCAAGCCCTCTCGATGAACACGACCACATATTCCGTTCCGACCCAGCCGGTTGGCTCCCATGCGTTCCGTTGCCTCCCGATGAACATGACGCATTCCGTTGGCTCCCCATGAACACGACACATTCCGTTGCCTCCCCATGAACATGACGCTGACGCTATTTCTCTGTTCCGACCCAGCCATGTACACGAGCCCTGGCCGTACGTATGCGCGAGTAGGCGTTCGAGACCCCGCCCGTATGTACACATACGTGGCCGTATTTTCTTTCTTGCACCCTGGCCACTGTATGTACGTGTACATGCTACGTGCGTGCCTCTACTACGACACGTACGCGCCTCTACTATGACACGTGCGCGCTTCTACATCTACCAGTATATATGTACGTACATGTTCGTGACCAGAATGACAACGCTACGTGCGCTTCGACCAGGTGGGTCCCGACTTTCAGGCACTTCCTTGCCTGCGAAGATGTAGCTGGTGGGTCCCAGCATTCAGGGGGCGAATCATTTTTTTTGCCCGGATGCACTTCCTTGCGTGCGAAGACGTAGCTGGTGGGTCCCAGCAGTCAGGGGCAAACGTTTTTTTCGCGAAATACGGTGGCCCGTCCGGTGTTTCCCCGCTGTTAGGTGGAGGAATAATTATTTTGCACGTAATAAGGAGGCACTTCCTTGCCGCGGCCGTGGACCCAGCTGTCAGCCTCTCCACGTATAGTCCACGTCCGATGGAAGCCGTTCCTTGACCACGTTGACCACGCCGCGCCGAGAGCACCAGGGCGGTGGACGATGGCGAGGCCTAGGAAGGGGACCACGCGGAGGCGGGGAAGACGTGGCAGTGGATGCCCACACGTAGTGGAGTACGAGGGTTCACTGGTTTGCTGCGGTGTGAGGCTGCCGTCGCCGCAGAATAATAGGGGGTGTGGGTGAGTAGAGGGATGGCCTGGCCAGCGGTGGGAGTAGTAGGGGGCGGTGAGGCCTCCGCCGCATCGTAGCCGGCCACGGGAGGCAGGAGCACGAGGCACGACCGGCGCTGGTGTGGGCGGCTGGAGCAAGAAGATCAGAGGTTGAAGAAGCACTACGGCCGTTGGGTGGACAGCGTATGGTCACTGGAGCTAGAATCGTGCATATTGACTAAGTTGACGAAGCCCTTCGTCCCCGTCAACTTAGTAGGCCCACAAGTCAGCCTGCCACTATACTGGGTCCCAGCTAACAGGGGGAGTATTCATTTTTTTGTGCATAATAAGGAGGCACTTCCTTGCGTGCGAAGATATAGCTGGTGGGTCCCTGATGTCAGGTGGAGGAATCATTATTTTGCCCGTAATAAGGAGGCATTTCCTTGCGTGCGGCCATGGACCCAGCTGTCGGCCTCTCCACGTACAGTCCACTTCAGATACATGTCAGTCGTTGACCACGTTGACCAGGCCGTGCCGAGAGCACCAGGGCGGTGGACAACGGCGAGGCCTAGGAAGGGAACGACACGGAGGCAGGGAAGACTCGGTAGTTGTTTCCCACACGGAGGGGAGTACGACTGTACGAGGGTTTACTGGTTCGTCTGCCGTCGCCGGAGAATAACAGCAGGTGTGGGTGAGTAGAGGGATGGCTAGGCCAGCGATGGGAGTACGGTGGGGCGGTGAGGCCTGCGCTGCAGCAGAGCCGACCGCGGGGAGGAGGGAGCAGGCAGTCCCGCCGGCGCTTGTTTGAGCGGCTGGAGTAGGAAGAGCAGAGATTGAAGAAGCATGACGGCTATTGGATGGCCATCCAACAGTCACTACTTGTGCGTCAACCTTTTTTTAGGAAATCTGTAGAAAACAGCATACAGCCCATCTGCCATTATTTCTAATAATTTACAGCCCATTTGCTAATTATTAAGGTTTTTTTTGGAGCCCATATTCTTTTTGTTAGCATTACAGCCCATATTGTGGCCACGGTTAAAAAATTATACGAAATTTTGCATATTTCGGTGCGGTCCGAACTATTTTTAATCCCAAAATTTCGACTCACATTCAAACTAATTTTAAAAATAAATGTATATCAATATAAAATCCAACAAATTCTCCACGCATAAAAATTAATGTAATTTAAAATCTCAAAATGAAAAAAATATATTTGAAACTAATTGCCGATTTGATGTGTTTTAAAAATGTATAGCCCATTTCTCATTACTGATGGGCCATTTTCTCGGCCAGCCGAATCAAAGCTCTCCTCGTCTTGAAAGATTTGCAGCCCAACAGGCCTGACAAAGCGACTTACTTGGAAAATCACAAAAAACTGGGATGTTGCCGTGGACCCAGCTGTCAGCCTCTCCACGTACAGTACTCTTCCGATGGAATGTCGTTGACAAAGTTGACCATGCCGCGCCGAGAGCACCAAGGTGGTGGATGACGGCGAGGCCTAGGAAGGGGATGACACGGAGCTGGGGAAGACGCGACAGTGGATGCCCGCGCGGAGAGGAGTACGAGGGTTCACCGGTTCGGCTGCGGTGTGAGGCTACCATCGCCGCAGGGCCTGGCTAGCGGTGGGAGTAGTAGGGGGCGATGAGGCCTCAACGACAGCACATCCGACCACTGGAGGCAGGAGCAGGCGGTCTTCCCGACGCTGGTTTGGGCGGTTGGTGCAAGAAGAGCATTGATTGAAGAAGCAGCATGACCGTTCGATTCAGATCCAACGGTTACTGCTGCTAGAATCGTTTGCTGACTAAGTTGACAAGCCCTGCGTACGCGTCAACTTAGTAGGCCCATAGGTCAGCCTCCCAGCTGGTGCACCCCAGATGTCAGTGGGAGGAATATTTTTTCCGTGTAATAAGGAGGCAGTTGATTGCGTGCGGCCAGGCCAGTGGAGGGAGTAGGGTGGGTCGGGGAAGCCTGCGCGGCATCACAGCGGGCCACAAGAGGAGGGAGCAGGCAGTCCCGCCGGCGCTAGTTTAGGCGGCTGGAGCAGGAAGATCAGAGATTGAAGAAGCACGTCGGCCATTGGATGGACATCCAACAGTCACTGCTGCTTGAATCGTGTGTTCACTAACAGAGCCTTGCGTAAACAAGCCAGCCTCGAAATTTGTGGCGTGTACAACCCATTTGCTATTATTTTATAATTTTTATTCATTTTCTAATTCATATGGAATTTATTGCAGCCCGTTTTCCATTTTTAGAATTGCTGGCCATTTTCTCGTCAATACCAGGGTCAAAAAATTAACTAAATATGTGGGAAATTTTGAAAATTTGCAATTTTTTGCTGGGGAACGAAATATTCTTAATCCAAAAATTAATAGCCATACTAAAACAATTTTAAAAATAAATTAGTACTATGTCATGTTAAATCCAATGAAATACGTATAAGATATCAGTGAAGAACAAAAACAAAAAAAGAAACTTATGTCCCATTTGCTACAAATTTTTTGGAATTTTCAACCCGTTTTGATATTAATTTTAATAGACATTGACCATACTCTTAAGCTAGGCCGGAATGCATCCCTCCTCGTCTTGAAATATTTTCAGCCCAGTAATTCGGAGAAAACAAATAGGCCTAGCTTGGGTATTCTTCAAAAAGAAATGCTGGGCTACCTATTTTCCCAAAGAACTGGTGCATGAGCATTTAGCTTTATTTATTTACTTATTTATGTTTAGGGGACCATGAGCATGTACCTCGGCCGGATTCATGTGAGAGCCTCCCTTCCAGTTAATTATGGGCTTCTCTATTGGGCCTTCATCAGTGGGTTGCATGTTATCAACAAGTGGAAAATGTGTTCCGTACGAAAAATAGTATGCGCTACGTACGGTACGGGGCACTAAAGGATCGAACCGTGCAACGACTTCCAAAACATTGTGTTTGTCGTTCTAACAACACATTTATTCAACCAACAGATGAAATATACTACTGATTGTACATTGAAAACATCAGCAACAACAACCAGGGCTGGGGGTGCAACAGAAGCAGTAAGCAGGCCAGAAGAGTGAAGACGCAGCTCTCTCTTCCAAACCAAACATCAGCCATCATTACAAAAGGGCTACCAAAAAAGAACAAGTGTATGCATCAAACTAAATAAAGATCCTACTACACCAAGTGTACGCATCTAACTCACTGGCCCAGTTAGACGTTACTATTTATTAAGCTGTGGAGATTGGCTGACGGCTTGAACCAGATGGGTGCCTTTCGGGGGAAACTCTAGCCAGCAGGTCGAAGTCTGACACTTGCGACCCTCTCTCCTACTTTGGGCTGCAGAGCGTGGCGGCACATATCAGGGTATGGTGCATGTAGAGATGCATGGTACGCTGTGTACACACAGTTTTGCCTGATGAACGAAACCGCGCTGCCATCATGATCCTTGCATGGTACTAAGATTGTCCACACGCGAAACAATGAGCTTGATTACCTCTGTGGGGAGCGAATTCCAGCCACTCTTTTGGCGGACGCTGCTCGGTTCTGCCATTGTTAGTGCTTGGGTTTCGGACGAGGGGGGCGTCTTAGCAGGGATGTAAAATTGGACGAGATTATGTGCGGACAAATATGGAGAAGCAAATATGTGCTACGGGAAGTGGACAGGTGATGATGACTACAGCACGCTGCTTGACTTACGAGACACATACTAGCAGCGTAGGGTCATGTCGATGCCAGAAAACTTGCTTGAGTGATCACAGTACTGGTACTCCCTACAGTGCTATGCCCTAACTTGCTTGAGTAGAGTAGTAGAGTAGGACTCTGCTCTACAACTAGCACCGGAGGAGTAGTATATTCTAATCTAAAATAGTTACAAACTTCAATGCCCGAGCGCGGAACGACTACGAACCGTGCTCAAAGACCGTGGCCCTGTTTGGATCCATGGGTTAGAGTTAGTTTGGGTTAGTTTGGACTCAACTAACCCAAAAATATCCAAACACGAGGGTTAGTTTAGGTTATATCCATCTAACCCACCCCAAAAAACTAACCCACCCAAGAGGTGCTTATTTGAGTTAGTTCTTCTCGAGACTACTAAAAAAACACATTTTTCTCTCGCTCTTCCCGTGGCAGATCCCACCCCACTTCCTCGAAGCTTCTCCTCCTCTTCCTCCCTCCCTCTCGCACCGCCCATGAAGGCGCCTCGCTGCATCTGCGCTCCATCTAACCCTGCCATCCAAACATCTTTTTGATTAGAGTTAGTTCAGAGCTAGTTCAAGGTTAGAATCTAACTCTAACCTCCAACTGAGTTAGAGTATCCAAACAGGGCCCGTGTCTATGTGGTGTTTGGACATGGGCGACAACCTCAACGCCAACGGTGCTGCTCCCGTTGCACCGTATGTGTTTCTGTCCTTCCTGTTCGAAACCGTGGTAGAATTCATGTTTCTACTATGTATCCTACTACTATGCTAGTCCACATGATTAGTTTCATCTCTGTTATAGCCGTCATGATTTATTTTGTGCTTATTCTGATTAAATCTCGTAGTAACTTGCTCATATATTCAACTGGCGCAACGTCCCCTACAGCCACTCCCGTTTCATGGACAGCCTGGTCGATGCCTCCAAGGAGCCCTTCGTCCATTGCTATGAGTGTCCGATGCCGTTTTGTGGCTCGCCGGCGGACATGGTGCATCACCTCACGGATGCGTGCAGCGGTCACTGCTGGCCCTTGGCGGAGAACATCAAGTACGAGACGTGCTACCCGTTGACCATGCCGGAGTCACTGGAGGATCACTGCCGCCTGCTAGTCTTAGAGGTGGACGATAGCGTCTTCCTCTTGATCATGGGCACCGGCGAGGCCCGCGCAGGCCGCCGCCCCATCTCGTAATGTGTGTCAGGGGCGATGCCGCTGACGCTGACACTGACACGAGGCCGATGTACGGGTGCGTGGTCAGTGTTACTACCCCTCCAGGTTGCGTGGGCAGCGACACCGGCCTCATCGAACGGACTTGGACTCTCGGGAGCTGGGACTATCCCGCCAATGTGGACTTGGAAAACCCATGGCACCCTTTACCCGCCGAAGTGGTGCACGAGGACTCCAAGGAGGTTCACGTGGACATACGCATTATCAAGTTAAATGTTGATCATTAGTCTTCGCTCAATGTAATCCGCTGTCTAAGCATGTGGAGACTTCCATGCAGGATCTTGCTCTATTGGAGTATCACGCATGAATAAAAGTGTATACGTTTATGGTTTAGTCTAGAATCTTCCATGTATGAATTTTTACTACAGTACTGGTGAAAGACTTACGATGAACCATTTCTTACATCTCCTCTGCCCACTTGCAAGTCATCCTGATTTAATCCCTCTGTCTAGGTGTATAAGGGCATGGTTAATATTACTTAATAGTATAGCCAACTGTTGACTATAAGAAAGTGCCATGTCATCTGTAGCCAACATGTATAAGAATCGTTACTCAAAAACTAATTCTTACTAGTGTGTATGCACGTGCAATGCATGTCTTAACAGTATGGTGTGATTCCACCAAAAAAATACTTTGAAAAATGAATTCTGAGCAAAAAAAATATTGTTGATGCACACGAAATAGAGTTTAGAAATTTACTAATTGGTAGTACAAAATGCAACTACTTCCTGCGGTCATCCAGAAATTTTTGAAGAATATAAAAAAAGTACGTGGTGGAACCCACAAATTGTTTACTTCAACTTTAGTTTCTCCTCCAGACCATCTCACATCGGCTCACAACCAACTCTTTTTTTACTCATCACAACCTGACAATTGCAGCATAGTAGAGGAGGCATAGGTATTCTTTTCAGGAAGGTATGACACGGTGCAGCGATGGTTCCAGAACCAAGTAGATTCAGCTGCAGGCACTGTTCACTGCGAATCCCTCCAATATCAGCCGTTAGATTTAGGAGATGAGTGGCTAGGATTGATGCTCTAGGTGCAATCCAGGACTCGTATACTATATAGTAGTATAGATAGTATAGAAAAGATCATTTCTTGCAAAGCACAATAAGTGTTATTTCTTCACAAGTTTTGGATGCAGGTTGAACAGTTGAACGCTTTTGTTTGCAAAAGATACCTTTTTATCTATTTCACCCGGATGTTTGTGAGCTCTAGAGATGAATAATATCTGAAGAAACCTATCGATACCCGTTACACATGAGATGACCCCCACATCCTTTGTCAAAATAGACAACTCCCCGATCAATGCATTTAACTCTTCGGTGCAACGCACGGGCACCTTACTACTATAGATTAGTACGACCAAAAATTGAACTAACATTATATATAGTATGATAAATGTTGATGCATGTCACCTAAAATTATATCATTCAAAACTATCTTCAAATACGAATCCAATGATATAGTTTTTGTTGACATGCACTAACATTTTGTCAGTTAAATCTTCAGTCAAATTCAATGGGGGACTAATAAACCACGACCGATGTAGTACAAGTGTAGAGGGCGGCGTTGCACGGGAGTCTCACCTCTCACCCCGCTCGTGGCGCGGCAGTAAAGCCGTCATATCACAAAACCCAACCACTCCCAGTAATAAGTGGCCTGGTAAAATAAACGGACAAGCAACCATCACATCCCTCCGTCTTTTTTGCATTTCATCTCTCTGCATTTACTTTCTCCGGTTCATCTCGCACACTCGATCCCTAGCTAATACTCCTAGGGCCAGTTCTTTTGGCGGCTTCCCTAGCTTTTCCCACAAGACTAGTCACAGTGGAGAGTAACAATAAGGCGCCTCACTCATTTATTTGGGCTTCTAAACTACTACTCCATCCTGGTTAATTCCTCACCATTGTAATTTGTGCTAAATTTTGACCAAAGATTTAACTGGTTTATTCCTCACCATTGTAATCCCTCTGTCTAGGTGTGCAATTCATCTTACGGAAACCAAATAATCCCAAAACACTTAGGCACGGTGCATTAACTTCTATCTCGTTTCTTGTTTCTTGACATATCAACCAATAAGAGATAAAGAGTGTGCATGCTTTTAATGACTTGAGATATCAAACACGACATGCATTGGTTAGTTCATTGCATGCAATACTATTAATTAGCAAATAAACATTAGCGTTTCTCATTTTCTCCTCCTCCTTGGTCATGGTGCACAGCCTAAGAGCAAGTACAATAGAGACTAGTCAGCAGGCTATAGCATCTTCCACATCAGCAAAATCATGGATGGAGGAGAGAGAAGTGAGAATAAAGGACCAAGCGGGCGCTTCGCGAGTCGCCGGGCGATAGCACAAGCAACGAGGGAGCCTGCATGCAGCCCATGTGAGCGCTACGGCCGGCGTTCCGCTCCCCAAGCCAATCCTGTCACTTTCCTTTGCCTAGCACAGCATGCATGCATTAAATGTATAGCCAACACTACAGCCATTCTACTGTCTGAACTTCTTCAAATATAGGCTACAGGTGACATGGCTCTACTATAGAGCCGGCAGCAGGCTTTACTATTAACCTTGCTCTAAGATGACTTACTCACCTAGACGGATGGAGTAGTGCATGTGACATGCACTAACATTTCATTAGTTAAATTTATGATCAAAATTTGACAAAGATTACAATGGGACCAACAAACCAGGATGGAGGTAGTAGTTATGGGATTACTAATCTAGAAGCCTAAAAGAACTGGCCCCTGGTATTCCTACTAGTAGTAGTACTCAAGTTGGAATTCCAATTGCACGACACAACTTGTTAGGCAAAAAATTCGATACAGGGTGTAGGAAGCGGTTTGGGAATTTGCATGCCTTTCCAACCAGTGAGATACTCCGTACAAAGTACGACAGGGAAATAACCACAGAGAAGGAAGCTAAAAGTAAACAATCAAACGAGCATTTTTGTATTTGTTTTGCATTGAATCAAGCTTGACTAGTGTTGTTTTTCTACTTTTACAAAAACCGCATCGTAATGTTAAAACGTGCATTTGCACGTACATAAGTAATAGTAGTGTCGGCGTTCTGGGAACGGGGTCCCCAGACTGGCCTGCCTGCGGCCTGCGGCGTGGCTCAAAGGGGGGCCCAGCACGACACATCTTCACCAACACAAACTCAAGACCCTCGCGAGGGGCCAAGCCTCGCGGGGCGGACGACACGGAGCTTCCTCAGGCACGGCCTCGTCAGGCTGGCTCACGAGAAGGCGGAGAGATCAAGGCGGGGTACCTTGCGAGGTGCCCGTGACGCAAGCCATGACGACTCAGGGCGCCAGTCGGGTGCCAGCCCGCGCAGCGTCCCCCTTTCCTCTTTGGTGCAAAGGGGGCAAGCGCAGCCGCGAAGTACCGAGGCGTCAGGCAAAGGTTGCCATTTCGGTCCAACGATACCAAGACCAGGAGGACTACGAGATGGAGGTCACCGTGGAGCCTAAGATGGCGTCATCACCAGAGCTTTGCGCAGGCGAAGACTACTTTTGTCAGGATAGCTGATACTTGCTGCCCCCTTTCAAATTAGCCCACCATTGTTGGCTCCCTTCCCGCTCAATATTTGGGAAGAGGACCAGGGCCTCTATAAATAGGACCAGCCGCCCACATGGCAAAGGGTCGACCGGTTGGAAAGAGGGAGAGAGAGAGAGAAAGGTGGTTGAACTCCTCCCAGCAGTTCATCGCCCCAACCAAGAACAGACCCTCGCGAGGCTGTTCTTCCTTGTATTATTCAACATCATCAGTCCAAGAGGCAATCCACACACCAGACACTGGAGTAGGGTATTACACCACAACGGTGGCCCGAACCAGTATAAACCCTGTGTCCCTTGTGTTGTTCTTTTCATAGCTTTGATCCTAGCGTGGCGGAGGGGTGCAGGTAGGTAGGAAGCGAAATCTCCGCGCGCACCCCAGTGTTCGAACCTCAAGGGTCTGCCGGAACCCAAAATCCGACATTTGGCGCGCTAGGTAGGGGTGCGCCGCAATTCGTCTTCCACCGCCCCGCTCGCCTCCGACCATCACGCTCATGTCTAACGCACGTCGGGCCCGCGCGAAGCGCCGGGCCGCCCTCGCTTCCCGCGTCGCCCAGACAGCCCCTGTCGGCGGGCGTCCTCGCCGTTCCCCGTCACCTGCCATCAACGCCGCCACCGGCCCGGCGGGGGACGAGCAGCAAGCATCGTCTCAGCATCCATCCGTGCGCCAAGACGGCCGCACCGCAACTCCCTCGTTTGCCCCAGCTGGATCTTCGTCCCGCACGCTCCGCGCGCCCTTGGAGGCTCGGGCTGCACTCATCGCGGCGAATGAGCTCCTGCGCTACCGTCCCGTCGACGACGTCTATGAAGAATGGCTGGGCCGCGTCACCGAGCTCGTCCGCGCTGCAGGGGGTCTTCCGCGCCGTCCGTTCCGCTGCACCGCACCCCGCCCCACGCGGGCGACGAGGCTCCGTTGGCGCCCCGGCCGCATCTTCCCCAATAAGACGCCATGGCTCCAAGGCGCGTGGCCCCTGGGCGGAACCCGCTCCGTCAGGTGCCAGCACGGCAAGAGCAGAGCTGCCAAGAAGTCCCTCGCCCGCCAGAAGCTGCCCGGGCGCTCCCTGCTCCAGCACATCGCGACCATCCTCCTGCTCTGGCGCGTGAGGACATGCAAGACCAGGCTCTCCATCACCCAAGGCCTCCCATGGCCACAGCAGGCTGCCGCGCCTACACCATCGAGCTGCGCAGCGTTGCGTGGCCAGGCAAGTTCAAGCCGGACCTGCCTCCTCGCTACGATGGCACGACCGACCCTGCGGAATTCCTCCAGCTCTACGAGCTGGGCATTAAAGCTGCCAACGGAGACGAGAAGGTCATGGCGAACTGGTTTCCCATGGCGCTCAAGGACGGGGCCCGCACCTGGCTCCTGAACCTGGCTCCAGGCACAATCTCCTCCTAGGAAGAGATGCACACCCGCTTCATCACCAACTTCCAAGGTACTTGCGACCGGCCACCCGCCGTGAGCGACATGCGCCGCATCAAGCAACAACCCGGGGAGACCCTGCAGAAGTACATCCAGCGCTTCAACAACGCACGCCTCGGGATTCCCAAGGTGACTGAAGAGGCCATCATCTCAGCCTTCTTCGACGGCGTGCACGACGTCAAGATGAAGGAGGAGCTGGCGATGCATGAAGACCTGTGCACTTCTTTGGAGCTGTTCAACTTGGCGAACAAGTGCGCCAGGGCTGAGGAAGGGCGTCTCTCCCTCCATGAGCTGCCTGCCGCAGACCCAGAAGAGAAGAAGCTCAAGGCCAAGGAAGCGAAGCGCAAGGGGGCTGCCGTGCTCGCGGCAGAACCAGACACCAAGCGGGGCAGAGATCAGCCCGAACCTCCCAAGGGCAGCCGATACTGCGTGTAACACGACCTCCACACCCACAACACCAGCGAATGCCAAGAACTCCGAGCCGTGCGTGAAGGAAGGATCGACCGTCGCCCTGACCGTGGTGACCGGGGAGACAGCCGAGGAGGAAGAAGGAACGTAGGGCACTAGGAAGACCGTGGCCCGCGCCAGGGGTGGCGCGACCAACCTCGTGAGGATCGCTGGCAAGACCCACCTCGTGAGGGATCGCCCGCAAGGCAACGCAGGCCTCCCATAGCTGCCGCCGCAGCCAAGGAGAAACGAGGACCGCCACCAGGACGAGGAGGCTGGGGGCTTCCAGGAGCCGCGCGCGATCGCCTACATCCTGGGCGGAGCTCAGGCCCCAGCCTCTCAGCGCATCTTCAAGCAGTTCACCCGCGAAGTGAATGCAGCCCTCCCCAGGCTCGAAGCCACGCGCCCTCTCAGGTGGTCGGCGTGTGCCATCACATTCAGCTCGGCAGATCAACTCAAGGGTGCGGCTACAGCCGGAGTCCTCCCGATGCTTTGTTCCCCAATCATCAGCAACATGGTGGTCACCAAGACCCTCATCGATGGCGGGGCAGGGCTCAACGTCATGTCCGTAGAGACATTCAACAACCTCCAAGTGCCCTACAGCCAGCTTCAGCCAACCAACCCCTTCTACGGTATCACCGACGGCTCCACGGTCCCGATCGGGCAGGTCCGCCTCCCCGTCACCTTCGGGGCACGCGACAACTACCGCACCGAGCTCATCGACTTCGACGTCCCTCACACCCGCCTTCCGTACAATGCCATCCTCAGGTACCCGGCGCTGGCCAAGTTCATGGCCGTGACTCACCATGGCTACAACGTCCTCAAGATGCCAGGAAGCGGCGGAGTCATCATGGTGCCCTGTGAAGAGAAGGACGCAGTGTGTTCCCTGGAGCGAGCCTTTCAGGCCGCATCACTGGAAGCCCCAGATCGCGGAAGCAGGAGGCTTCCCGAGGCCGCCCCCAAGAAGAAGAAGACATCGTCCGGCCTGGCCCCTCAGGAGGTAGGCCCCTCTGGGCCCGTGCCTACCCAAGGGGAACCTCCTTCCATCGCATAGGAAAGCGCGCCCGGCGCCCCCCTCAGGCAGGGCTCGGGGGCTCTCCCCTGGAGGGCCACCGACCTAGCAAGGGTCACGAGGGAGGCGCTGGGACACCACATGGAGGCGTGTTTCGAAGCACATTTCCCTCAAGAAGGAGCAAGGCAAGGAGATCCAGACCCACATGAGTTCGTCAGCAAGGCCATTCAGGAGCTACAGGAGTCCAGAGTCATGAGAGGCGCCCGCCGCCTACCAGCAGTGGCTCCCCATCCAGGCGAGGATGGCGGGCTGCGCGTCTGTGTCGACGTACCAGGGCTCAACCAAGTCGCCTCCCTGGAGCGCCTCTGGCCCTCGCGAGTGGGGCACTGCGGAGGTCCACCCCACAGCTACGTTCGCATGCCTTACGGCTTGCCGAGCGCGGCTGACGCATACCAGCGACTCATGAGGGGCATCACGGAGGCACAAGAGGCCAGGTGCTCCGCAGCCCTGGCGGAGATGAAGATGGACCGTGAGGAACCGCCAGCGCCTCCGGAGCCTCCCGAGGCCCCTGGGTCTGGGGGCTCATGAGGATCGGCTTCCGCAGCCCGCCGAGCCAGCTACACCAACACCCCTTTGTCTTCAGCGTCATCAGGTGACATCTTTCAAGTTTCACTTCCGGCTGGGAGCGCCCCAGGGCTGCGTTATTCCCAGGCCGCGTGGGTCCGCCCCTGCAGCATGTATCCCTTTTATTTCGTGTCGTTAGCTTACCTTGTTGGGGGCGCCCCTCGGGCTGCATGATCCCCAGGCCGCTCGGGCCAGGCTCAGCGGCATGTACCCCATTTGCGTTCATTTCCGGTTATGCGTTAGAACTGCCATGCTTGATTATTTGATGCCGGTCCGCGGCGCCTCTTCTTCTCCATGTTGACCACTTGCATGTTAAAGGGGCGGGGGTACCTAAGCATCTCGACTCAGGGCTCTTACTGGCTCTCCAGCCCTCACCCTCTGGCCTTGACCACGGCATCGCGACCTGGCATACCAGCGACGGCTGAGACCAGCTTGAGGGCCGGGACCCGAGGACGTAGAGTGCAGGCATCTAACCAAACTTGCAGGGACACAACACAAGATAAGGCCCAGTGCCAGGCGCAACCCGCCTAGAGGTAGCGCCCTGTCAGTCCCGCACTGGCTCACGGGTGCCTAGATACACCTCGCCAGGCCCTACCGTGCCAGCCACGTGTCAGGGCGGGGCTGTACACGCCCTGGGGGCTCCTCCCGGAGGGGGCCTCCCTCCCACGCACCAGTGGAAGCACCATGCTCCGTGCTGGCTGATGACACTGCCGAGGAGCGGCTATGCCCGTACTCATACGGAAGCGCTATGCTCCGCGCTAGTGATAAACAACTGAGGGTGGCCTCCGGGCCGCATCAACCTCAGGGAGCCCAGTGCTCAGTGTCTAGCCTCATCACAACGCCTCCCCTTAGGACTGCCGCGCGAGGGGGCTGGGCACGGGGGCTGCGCCAGGGTCACGCCCAGGTGCACGCCGCCCAGCCAGGTCCCCATGGGCCTGGTTCGTCGCGCACCTCTCCCCAAGCGGAGCCAAGGTATGAAGGCCGTTTGAGCGTCAAGGGGGACTCCTGAGCATCACGACTCAGGAGCCTAACTGGTCACGTAGCCCCTCACTCCTTTGGTCCCGTCCTGGTTTCCGGTCGGGGCTATTGCTGGGTGAGGTACGCGCGGGGCTGGGCTCTGCAAACGTAGAACGGTGGATCCACCCACATCACACCTCCCTACTTGTTGTTCGTGCGCCAAGGGGGACTCCTGAGCTTCGCGACTCAGGAGCCTAACTTGTCATGTAGCCCCTTACTCCTTGGTCCCGTCCTGGTTTCCGGTCGGGGCTATTGCTGGGTGAGGTACGCGCGGGGCCGGGCTCTACCGGCGTAGTATGTAAGCAAGTAGGAAGGAAAAGCACAAATTTCAAAGGAATTCGAAAGCAAATATTACAGTCCACACTGTTATCACAATATCAGGCGCAAGTTTAAACGCCTCCCTGAGGCATGATACATGTGCAGGAATTAAAAGCAGGACAGGAGCCACGATGGAGTCACTTGGCGGCGAGGGAGCAGCGCGGCGTGGGTTCACCTCACGGAACAGCGGGGTCGGCAGCGCCTTGCTCCGGCTTGGTACTGAAGGCCCAGAACTTCCCCAGCAGAGCCTCTGCGCGACCCTTCACGGCCTCGGCAGCAGCCGCCGCACTCTTGCCGCTCACGGGCTCGAGCAGGCTGTCGAGGTCGAACCTGGGATCGCGAAGGTGGATGTGGGTGAGAACCCGCGTCAGTGCTGCGGAAGACAGAACACGCGCCTCGGCCTTGGCCGTGGGGCCGAGGCCAAGGGCGACATCTTCAAGAGCGTGGACCAAGAAGGGAAGCAGCTCGGCGGGGCCGTCCTCGGCGCCGGCCAGCGGGCTCTCCAGGCTGCTGTCATAAAGCATCCTCAACGAGGAGTGAGCCTTCGCCTCCAGCTCCGTGAAGGCCGCGCGGTCTTCGGCAAGGACCAGGGCCTTGCCGTCCAGCTGGGCCTTCCTCGCCCCCAATTCCTGCTCCAGCGCGCCTAGGCGGTCGCGGCGTTTCTTCAGCTTGGCCTCCCGGCCCTTGACGGCCGCCTCGCGAGCCTTCATGCCTTCTTCCTGCTCTTGGTGAAGGTGAACCTCTTTCGCGAGCTGATCCCGCAGGCCCTGCAGCTCGTCCTCCAGCGTCTTGCAGCGACCACGGACGTCGACCACCTCTCCCAGGGCTGCATTGTGAGCAGCCTTTGCCTCAAGGACGGCCTTCTTCTCCTCGTCGCATGCCGTCGAGGCCTGGACCAGCGCCGCCCGAATCGAAGCATCGGAGCGAATCCATCCAGAAACCAGCTCCAAGCGCCCGGCCACCAGGCGAGGGTCGGCGCCGAGAAGATCCTGCCGCAGCCGGTCCAGCTCAGCAACAACGCGGTCCAGAACGGCAGAAGGAGTCAGGGAGATAGCAGTCGGTGGAGTAGGAGGAGAAGGCGGCAGCACGGCCGCAGCATCCTGAGGCGGAGTCTGCCGCGCCTCGACAGCTGTAGCAGCGGCGGCAGACGGGAGCACCTCGGGAGCCACTTGGGCCGTGGGGGCTGAGCTCGCCCCAGCCGGCTCAGTCAGGCCCCGCGAGGACGATTGGGCAGGAGAAGCTTGTGCGTCGCGGTCACCTTCCTTCAGGGGCGCTGTCAGGAACGGAACCTCAGGAGCCCCCTTTGACTTCTTTGCTGCGGGTGCCAACCTATCCAAAGATGCGGACGTCAAGCCTCAGAAGCAGAGCAAGAGATGAAGACAAGAATCGAATGCTTACGGGTCGTCGCCAGTGAGCTCAAGCGGCCTCCGGCCAAATTTGAAGCCTGAAAGCCGGCTGGAAGGGTCAACCTCGGGAAGCTTGGAGGCGGAAGGTGCGTCTGCGGTTCGCCCCGGGGCCGGGGGAGACCCACGGGAGATCAGCCCAGTCATGTCCTTCTTCGGGATCAGGGGCGAGTTCCCGCCGTCCTGCTCGTCGTCGTCTTCATCGTCATGCTCGTCGTCATCCTTCGGAGAGAGGCGGAGAACGCGGGACCTGCGCCGGAGGAGGGGAGCCCTCGACTCTCCGTCAGTCACCTCGGAGTCAGGCCCTTTTCTGTGCTCCCCTCCTTCTTCCTCTTTGCTGGAGTCGCCGGAGGGCACGTCCACCGGTCCCTCGGGAGCCTCCAGGGGCACGGGCCCTTCCCCGTTGAAGACGGGCATGGACTTCACTACCCGCTCCCAGTCGTCACGGAGGAACAAGGGCGTAGGAGCGCCCTCCAACCTCGCCACATTGCCCCCGACCAGAGATTGGAGAACCGCAGCCAAGTCTCCGTCGGCCCAGGCCGCGGGGCTCGGACGGGGCCTCCACATTGGAAGCGAGTACTGCCGAAGCAGAGCCAGCTGGTGCTCCAGGAACTCCCTTAGCAACGACGCGCCGGTCAGCTTCGCCGCCGCCATGTCGGCCGGCCTCAGATCCGCGTCCATCTTCTCCAACACCATCTTCGCACGGGGATCCGTGAGCTCCGCTCAACCCCAGTTGCTGGAGCTCGTGGGCTGCTCGGTGGGCAAGATCAGCCGAGGGTGGATGCGCTTAGCGTCCACCAAGACCCACTTGCTCCTGAAGCCCTCAATCCTCTTCCTAGAGTTCGAGATGGCAATGGCGCCACCGTACACGACGAAGCTCGCGCACGCGGAAGCAGGACCGCGAGAGGTCCGGAGGTAGAAGTAGTGGCGCAGCAAGGCCACTGAGGGCTGCACCCCCAACGTGGGCCTCACAATAATAAGCAAAGATCGCAAGGACACGGACAGAGTTGGGATGGACATGCAGAGCCTGCAGCTTGTAATGGCGGAGGACAGAGAAGAAGCACTCGGAGAAGGGAGGCACAAGGCCAGCAACAATGGCACTTACGAAGAGTGAATAGAAGGTGCTCCTCTGAGCCTCAGGGGTGGCGGAGCCGGCCTTGAACACCTTTTCCCCGTCAATGCCTCGCGCCGTCGCTATCTGGCGCAACTGGGCAAGGCCCGCCTCCAACACGTTCTGCGGGTCCAGGGCAGACGAGTACCAAGCTGCGGCCGGGGGCTGGCGAGGCGCCATGGCTTCCTGGGTCGCACAGTCAGAGCAGATCTGGATATTTCGGAGGAAGGAAGGAGAAGCGCAGGAAAGGGGATCTGAACAGCAACCGGGGAAAGCAAGAAGAAGGGCCTAGGCGGACGCCACTCCCTTATCAACTCGCGCGGCTGCCAAGGCGCCCACGTCCAGTCAACCGCCATGCGGCGCCCAAGGCCGCAGGCTGTTAGGGCCCGCGGCGCTTCGCTCTTGCCCTTCCGCCTCCCTGCACGGCCAAGTCCGGGCACGCCTTGGGCCCGGGGGCTACTGTCGGCGTTTTGGGAACGGGGGTCCCCAGACTTGCCTGCCTGCGGCCTGCGGTGTGGCTCAAAGGGGGGCCCAGCACGACCCATCTTCACCAACACAAACTCAAGACCCTCGCGAGGGGCCAAGCCTTGCAGGGCGGACGGCATGGAGCTTCCTCAGGCACGACCTCGTCAGGCTGGCTCATGAGGAGGCGGAGAGATCAAGGCGGGGTACCTCGCGAGGTGCCCGTGACGCAAGCCATGACGACTCAGGGCGCCAGGCGGGTGCTAGCCCGCGCAGCGTCCCCCTTTCCTCTTTGGTGCAAAGGGGGCAAGCGCAGCCGCGGAGTACCGAGGCGTCAGGCAAAGGTTGCCATTTCGGTGCAACGAGACCAAGACCAGGAGGACTACGAGACAGAGGTCACCGTGGAGCCCAAGACGGCGTCATCACCAGAGCTTTGCGCAGGCGAAGACTACTTTTGTCAGGATAGCTGATACTTGATGTCCCCTTTCAAATTAGCCCGCCATTGTTGGCTCCCTTCCTGCTCAATATTTGGGAAGAGGACCAGGGCCTCTATAAATAGGACTAGCCACCCACATGGCAAAGGGTCGACCGGTTGGAAAGAGGGAGAGAGAGAAAGGTGGCTGAACTCCTCCCAGCAGTTCATCGCCCCAGCCAAGAACAGACCCTCACGAGGCTGTTCTTCCTTGTATTGTTCATCATCATCAGCCCAAGAGGCAATCCACACACCACACACTGGAGTAGGGTATTACACCACAACGGTGGCCCGAACCAGTATAAACCCTATGTCCCTTGTGTTGTTCTTTTCATAGCTTTGATCCTAGCATGGCGTAGGGGTGCAGGTAGGTAGGAGGCGAAATCTCCGCGCGCACCCAGTGTTCGAACCTCAAGGGTCTGCCGGAACCTAAAATCCGACAAGTAGTACTCCCTCCATCTAGGTGTATAAGTCTTCCCTCCTTCTTAGTCACGGTGCACAACCAAAGATGACTTATTGACCTGGATGGAGGGAGTAGCATAGTCTGCAAGCATAGATCGAGAGAGACGTGTAGTGCGATTGTATATAGTAAAGTTTGTGCTATATGCATGTACTTGCAAAATGCGTACGAATACACAAGGTTTCCAAACTTTCCCTTTTACATACTTAATTAAGGACGCTAAAAATTCCTAAACATTCGGGATTTATCATTTGCGTCGCAAAACTAATGAGATCGCCTTACGAAACAAAATTATACTCCTCCTAAAAGCCATGGCGCTCGCAGGAGTGCTTGTGGCGCGCCACGAGTGCCCTGGTGCGCGGCCGTTTCCCAGCGCGCCGACACAACGCCTCTTCCTCAGCCTCGCAACTCGCGAGGTGCTGATTGGCGGCTTGCCGGCGGGCGAGCGCGATCTCACCGGTGTGGTGATCTGGCGCCAACAGGTACTCCTCCTTGCTGGAAGCGCACACCTGGTCCATGTATCGCCAAGCGCAGATGAGGCGCTTGGGCCCGACTGCACTTAGGTTGTCGGCATGGGCGTCCTCTGCCACCCTCACGGCCCTCGAACGAGCCTTCTACCAAAGAGCCAATCGCCTGACTCTCTCGGACACGACATAGGCCTCCCAGGCAGCTTGTTCCGTGGTGCGCTTCTCTTCCTCGGCCTTCTTCTCCGCCTCTATTTTGGCGCGCTCTGCTGGAGGCAAAGCCTCCCACAAGGTGACATCCATTTCTTTCCAAAGCTCCTCAAGGCTGGGTGGCTCGGCGGGCGGCGCGGCGTTCTCCTCGTAGAGGGGAGCCGACGCGTCCTTCGGTGCGCGTGCTGGCGAGATTGGGAACACCGACGCGTCCACCTCAATGCGTCGCAGCGAGGAGAGGAACGCCGACGCATCCTCCTCGACTAGTGGCGGCGAGGAACGGAATGGTGACGCGTCGCGTCGCGGCGAGGAGCGGAACGCCGACGCATCCTCCTCGACTAGTGGCATCGAGGAATGGAACGGCGACGCGCCGCGTAGCGGCGAGGAGTGGAACACCGACATGTCCTCCTTGACTAGTGGCAGAGAGGAACGGAACAGCGACACGTGACCGTCCGCGCGGTGCAGCGAGGGGCTCCTAGGGCTTGGGAGGGGCGATGCCATGGTGGTCGACGTGAGAGGGAGGGGGAGGAGATAGCGATGTCGTGGGAGGCGCAATATTTATTGCGAGCAATGACACACCTACGTAAGATATGGACTGAGCTGCACTAACTTAACTGCAGGTCCAGTTGCGTCACTGACATGTGGGCCAGACCCCTGTTGGGCCCATATGTTAGTGACCCAATGCACCTACAGTTAAGTAACAACTACGTGGGCATATTTGTTGGAGTAAATTACAGGGGAGCGAAGGGGTGGAAATATTGCTGGTCACAATGGATTGGACGAGCGTGGGGGGAGGAGAGTCATGCATGCAGATTTTTTCATACGGGGAGGAGTGGTGGGACCGCCGGAGGGAGAAGGAGAGTTTGGCAGGCATATTGTTTCGACGCATGGAGAGGAAAAGATTTGTAGACGAACGGGCTTCCTGCAGATATGGCGAACGGTGCATAATAAGTCATTTTGCATGTCGGGCTAGGTATAGTCTCAATTCATTAAAAACATACACGCCCCACACATGTTCATATTTCAAGGTGCACTAAATTATTGCATGCGATGATTAAGGCTGACCATAATAGTGGTATCTTAGCTGGTATCATGCACACGGGAAGAGCAAACATGCTGATGTGGCAAAGAATTAAAGAAGAGAGGGGTTAGAGTAACTAGTGTTCATGCATGCATCTCGTTTTCCATTCACATTTTACAAGTAAAATTCGTGGACAAACTTTGACCCAAAGTACGATGGGGACTAGTAAACCAGAATGGAGGTAGTAGTTTTTTTTAATCAAAGAAGGGTTTCCCCTTCCGATTTTCATTACTGAAAACCAGCATCGAAATCTAAACCATACTATTTGCCCTAGAATTACCAGGTTCAACATCTCGGAACATAAACCCATACAACCTCCATCGCAAAAAACCATACAACCATACACCAAGGAGGTACATAGTACTATGAATTACATTTTCGCTCCATACCAATCGTTCTAAAAACTACTTACTACTTATAATGCGCCATTGAAAATCGGAACTCTTAACCCCGCTAAAAATGATATTTTAAATGTGGCTACTCGATCTGTGGCAACTGGCGAGCCACCACGCTCCAAGTCGTTCACCTATGGTCCCGACCGTCAACTCCTATGGATCAAATTATCACGCGAGCTGACTATTCCTACAAAGGTGGTCCACCACGTACCTGGTACCCGCGAATGCAGCAATCGTGCACCTAGGGTTTTAGGGTTTATTTGTTAACGTCGCCTTTATGTAACACTCATGTGTGCGAGACAGCGAGAGGCCGTCTGCGTGCGTGCTCCTCTTCTCTTCGTATATGTACTCCACCGTTTGTCTGGTGTCCAAAAAATTATAATAACTACTAGCAATGTGCCAATGCGTTGCCACACGATCAAAGTAGATTAATACATATTCACCGATTTGATAGGAAAAAAAGGTCTAGTTTTGAAATACGTATATCACTAAAAATATGTTATGTTTCACTCAAAGTATATTCCTTTGGCGGTTTTGATGAGATAAGGGAGGAATGTTGTTGGTTTCAAGATTCGAGAAGTGGTATATGTCTAATTTCTACTCTTACTAGCAAGATGCCCGTGCGTTGCACGGAACATCAAGATCTTGTGGGAGAAAAGGATGAACGAGGGAAGGCCTTATCTGCAAATGTGGTGAAGAGTGCGGGTAAATTGCCATATTTTCCTTCCTATCCGTCAGATATAAATCGGACGACCTACATTGCAGGATGGCAGGCCCACAATCACCACCAACTCTATTTTTTATTCCTACTCTTGTAAAAAGCATTGTCGGTGATGATCGTGTGCCTTCCATCCTGCAATATAAGCCGTCCGATCTATATCTAATGGATAGGAAGGAAACTATGGCAATTTTGCAAAAATATACCCACACCCCTCTCCAGATTTGCAAATAAGGCCTTCCCTCGTTCATCCTTTTCCCCCACAAGATAAACTACTCATACAAATGCATCTTGATGTCCCGTGCAACGCATGGGCATCTTGCTAGTTGTTGCAAAAAGTCCATGTGTGTGTGAGAGAGAGGAGAGTGGAGGAGGACGGAGTGCATGTGTGACAAAGACACAACAAGTGTGTGTGCAATAGCTATCAGCTTAAAATGAGGCGATAGTGTGTGTGTGCAATATCGAGAGGGCGTGTCTCAAGAAGGGAAGAAAAATCTACATAGATACAAGGAGCGGGAGAGAGACATGTATGCAATGGTGGAAGCACGAGTGTGCGGGTGTATAAACCTATCTAGAGGCTAGCTAGTCGATAAATGTTTGTGAGAGAAATACGAGTCGGGGTGCGAAAGCGAGAGTTTTGTGTGTGTGAGAGAGAGACGGTAGTCGGGAAGGGGAGCGGAAGCAGGAGTTGTGTGTGTGTGTGTGTGTGTGTGTGTGAGAGAGAGAGAGAGAGAGAGAGAGGATACAGTAGTCGGGTTGTCTGATCGGTAAACAAATGAATAATGTCAGTCTGGGATGGAGACGAGAAGGAGACCACAACAAATGTTGTGTCTATAGGAGAGCGAGAGAGAGTAATTTTAGTGGTATGAGTCATATGTAGAGACATATAGGGTGTGTGAGAGAATCCCATAGAGAGAAAGACAAAGTGAAAGACGAGTGGAGACTGTGTGTGTGGCGTTGAAAAAGAAAGCTTAGGTACCGAGTGATACCAGAGAACAGTAGAGATGTGAGAGATAATGAAAACCGTGTAATGTATAATGATAGGGAGAGTGTGACACTTCTCAAGGGAGACGTCGAGAGACCATGTTTGCGAGGATAGGAGAAACATGAAGTGAGTGTGCGGGTGAGCTGGAGAAAAGAGAGTGATAGCTACCTAAAGGAGCATGCATGCGAGAGAGATGGGCGTGAAAGGAGTGGACAAAAAAGGGATTCAAATATTTGAATTTGAGATGATGATACATGTAATCCATACTCGAACCAAAATTGATCTATCAAACATGCATACTCATATGAATTCACGCACATCTATGTTATTTAATATGTAGATATTACTGATCCATACATTTTAGTAGAACATAATTTGGTTAAATATTTTCGAATTCAATCTTAAGATTTCGAGATCGTTGTATTTGTAAATCATATTATACATATAAAGGAGCATAATTCTTTGTTGTTCTTTTGAAAGTATATATATAAAATGATGTATATAGAATGTAATTCCATTTGAAAATGGATCCCGCCCGAAAAAATATAAATACAAACGGGATTCGAATTGAGTTGGCATGGTAAACGTGCACTCTGCAAAATTTGAACAAAGCGGGGAAAGTCGCAGTAACCGCCCGAAACCAGAATCTGTGAGATGGAAATCACTACTGCCTATCCCTGCCACGCTAAGCCTATCTGCTGGATTTCTATAGGTTTTGATAGGGGTAGGTCTGTAATTTCACCCAAACCTGATGTAACCACCTCTCACCCGGATTCAGACATGGTGGGCGCCAAAACACAGTGTGTCCTCGGCCGAAATCGACTCCCTCCCCGATTCATATTCATACACGGTGGGCGCCAAAAACAAACTCTCGTCGGCAAATATTCGGTGTATGCGAGATTACCGTCCTATCCCCAACCGACTAATGTTGCTGTGATGTAGTAGAAATTTGAAGCGGGGGCTAAGTTTGTAAATTTCCTCGCATTTGAGACAAGCGCGCCCTAAATACATGGTTCCCCCCTTCCTCTCTACCTCCCTTTTCCCCATTCGTACTCCGTGGGCGCCAAAACACCCTCTCCACCACACCCTCTTCCGTCCGCCACCCCATCCACCGCCGTCCTCCTCCACCATGCCGGAGCTGATACCCCGACGCCGCCGTCCATTACAAGAGATCAACCTCTCTCATCCACGGCTTCGGACTGGGATCCTTGCATCCCGTCCTCTCGCTTCATCCCCGCCGTCCTCCACCTTGCCGGCGCCGCTCCTATGACCGTCTCGTCCACCGCGCCCCACCGCCACCGTCTACCCTCCTAGATCTGCTTCCACGCCACCGACAGCCATCGCAACCGCAACACCGTCAAATTCTCAACAGATGCATACACGGCGCCGCACCAGAGGCGGTACTCTTTCGTATTTGCTCAACTTATTTATCACAACAAGAAAATAGATCGCCACTCCTTTACTCTGATTTCTTGTCTTGGTTGCGAAGTTGTCCGGTTTGCACCTTTAGACCCGCCATGGCACACTCAACACTATACTTCCAATGCTTATGGTTTTCCCCTTTTATATTCCACACTAGTTAAATCACAGTAGACTAAATTTCAAAATTGGGTCAGTCGATTTTTCAGAGCTCGCTGGAGTTCGCCGGTGCGATTGAAGGGGCTCGGGTGGTTGTGGGGCCTCGCCGAACGAAGAAAACTCGACGTGGGTGGGGGTTGGGGCGAGGGTGGGGGTGGCGGAGGAACACAGGCGATGGGGGCCGGTGGTCCGGCCGGCGGCCCGTGCGGTGTTCTGTATGGGAAGAATCAGAGACGAGGAAGAAGAAGGGTTAGGAGACATAGGATCTTTATCCAACCGCCTGAAATGGTCGAGAGACAGCTGGGAGTTGCATTCTTAATGCGCTCTAGTTCATCATGTGTGGGCACTGCGCAACCAACATTTTATTATCCAAAATCTGCTTGCTCTTCTTTACCATGTTCCTCTTCCGTTCTTCTTTAATATGTACTCTCTCCGTTCCTAAATACAAGTCTTTGTATAGATTCCACCATGGACTACATATGGAGCAAAATGAGTGAATCTACACTCTAAAATGTATCTGGATACATCTGTATGTGATCCATAGTGGAAATCTATACCAAGACTTATATTTTGGAACAGAGGGAGTATGATAGTAGTACAGTATGTTCCTTGTACTAAAGATGAGCAGGGACATTTGCAGTGTAGAGGTCTATACAGTCGGTTTGATGGACACTTTGAGCCTCTTTGATTCATAGGATCTTGTAAACATAGGAATAGGATTTGTAGTGGCCTGCCCACTTGAATCCTATAAGAATAGCAAGGAAATGCGGGGAGTTGTGCCACCTTTGAGAGTTACACTCATATTAACAGTACCGCGCCTTCACTTGAAGAGAGCTGGTATCCGAAGCCTTTCTAGCCGTACCGGCAATACTAGCACATATAATACAGCAAGTTCCACTTTGCTGATTTTACTCTGATGCTTAATGTTTTCCCGTTATATCTACACTATGATTTGTGTAGCTGCTTTGTGTCGCACTAGCAGCAGTCCACTCTTAAAGCTAAATACTGCAATGACTTACAAAATTGGCACCAAGGCATTGAGTGCCATTCTGGATGCAATGAAACTCATACGCTCCCCACCTGTTGATTCTTGTTCAGAATATGATCCTAATGACTATTCTAACCTCGAGGAGTCAAAGGCAGATGGCCTGTCCTGTTCACCCATCAAGGTGCCTGTTCTAATTTGGCAATGTTTTATTGATTGTGGGTATCTTGCATATGTTGTCTTGCATTTCTTCTACTTTGTTGCATCGCCATTTGCTTAGTTTACTAATCATATATGTCGAGATGCCATGCCCATCCATTATCAATACATATTCCATCTATCATCATACCATGTTTTTCCACTCAAATGTTGTTCTTGTGCATCAGACATCAAAAAGGAAGAGGGTGATTGCCGAACCTGAAGGAGCACCAGCAAAGTCCTTGAAAAACATGGTGGTGCCGAAGAAATCAGACATCACCCCACTTATATTGGCTGTACAACCAGTGACACAAAAGGTAGGACCAACTCCAGCAGACTGTACCCATACTTCACTGGCCACACCACTATCCCCACCACACAGGACCTGCACTCCAGCAAAAGGTATACGATTTCATTTGCCATAGCACCAGATGTACCACAGAAAAATCCCACTCCAGCAAAAAGTACAGCAAGTCCACCGGCCGAAGACCTATCCCAACTGCAGATACGACCAATTCCTGCAGATTGGAACCCCATTCCATTTATTCCCAGTTTAAAAGACAATGCTTTCAATGTTGTTTGGGACTACGTGCATATATTTCCATCATGGGAAGATTATTGTGAAGACAAACACCATTTTCACATCTTCCTGTCCAAATTACGTGTAAGTGCTATTATTCATGGTTATTATTTTCCTGTTTTTTGCTGATTGAGCACATCAATGATTTACATTACATTGTTGTAACTAGGCGAGGGTCAATCTGGATAGTCATGACGAGCAAAGCTTGCTTTTGCTTTTCAAGGAAGCATTGCAGCAGTATCGGTGTTACCTAAGGAAATCCCACTTTGATGGCAAGTCTATAAACGAATTTCCGGTGAAGTCTCCTGTGCTAAATTTAGAAGACATTGAATGGAAAAACCTTGTTATGCACTGGTCTCGTTCCCAGGATGAGGTGCTGTCTATGAAATCACATGACAACTTGAACTTCTACTTTTCCGCATGTGCCTTACGGATCTTTTTTGCAGGAAATCTGCTCGAAGAAGAATTCCGGTTTGACAAGAACGACATGATATCGCAAATATGCTGCCTGTTGCTTTGCTCTTGTTAGTACCTGTTGTCCTGTATCACTGTCCTTGCATACATACCTGGTTCATTATGTGACAGCTGCATGCATGATAGCTTGCTTAACAATTGTTCACTCCAAATTATCTGATCTGTATGAATGGTTACATTAGTGTAGAATATATCCAATGCCAATGTTTTTTAGCTCTGCATTGTTCTTCTAAGTACATGCTGTCCTTTATCAGTGTACTTATAATGACAGGTAGTTGTTCATGTACCATCACTCTGCAGCTTATTTTCCTTTGCCCTCCATTTTCTACACATCAGATCTATATTTACTCTTACCATAAGGTTGGTACTGAAGAAGTTTAGTTGTGCATTGCTCTTGGATGTACCTTTTGCCTGTATAACTGCACTTACATTTATAGCTACTTGGTTATGTAGCATCACTCTTCATCTTATCTTAAATATTCTCCATTTTTCGTATATTATCACATCTATATTTACTCTTAACAAAATGTAGAATAAAGGCAATGCTTTTGAAGAAGATTCTGTGGTAAACTTTTTGAATTGCCCCCCATCAGCATGGACAAGGCCTTTATAGAGCCTGTCTTCACCAATAATGTAAGTTTGTCCGTCTCAAGCCTTCAAACTTTGTTGTGTATATTTGGTTAGGCATGACTGCAACAGCTGTTTATTTTTGGCGTTTGCATCAAATTGCTTGTTTAAAGTTTATTATGTAGTTCATAAACAAAAGTTTGTCCTTTCTCAATTTAAGTTTTCAGTTGTACAACCAAGTTCCTTCTTCATACCATGTAAATTAAACTATACATAGCAAGTGATCTTCTTTTGCACTGCATGTATGCTTCTGTTCTTCATCCGTAATCCAGTGGTGTGGTGAACCTACCCACTACAGCACAATGTCATATTCTGCAATGTCTTAACTATGAACAATGTCATATCATTCTACTATTATTTAAACCGTCTCTTTATTTGCCAATCTGAAATGGTATAAATTGACAGCACACTAACCATTGATACCTTGATCTGTAATCCAGTAGTGTCGTGAAGCTGCCAACTCCTTCACAATGTCATTTCCTGCCATGTCTTGACCTGAAAAATACCATATTGTGTTAATGCAATTTTAAATTGTGTCACTTTATTCGTCAGTAAGAAATGTGATCAATTGTCAGCACTGATACTTTTATGTGCAAAACCTGTCATCTGTCTGCTTGTTTATCTTTCAAAGTGAGGAAGATATAAGTGTTGAACAAGCGCAGTCTCATCATCTTGCTCAGCTGCTTGCGCTACAGCTCCCCAGCAGGGCTAACCTTTCTTGAACTCTATTGAAGTGTTGTCGGTTTTGTATATTATTTTGTCGGCGTGTTTATTTGCACTGGTGGTGATCTTTGATGCCCAGTGTATGTAATCTATTGTCTACTTGTGCTTTATTATCATAGTGGCGAACTTTGATACCCAGTGGATGTAATATGCCGTAATTTCTTTATTGTATAGTCTAGGTTTTTTATTATTCACGATGCTGTAGTTATTTTACTGTATATATATATCCTGTCTTTGCAGTAAACCGGCCAAACCGTAAAATTACGGTACATAATCGGGCCGTCATGCAATCACGATGTAGGTTGGGCCAGAAACGTGCTGAACAGCTCATGGGCCGGCAGCAGCCCGAAATGAACCCCGGCCCATGATTGTGCGAATCAAATCACGGGCTTTTAACAGGCCAAAATTGTCACGGTCCTTGTTTGGCCCAATCATATATCGGCTGCGAGCGGGCCGGATGCAAACCGAGCCGTAGTTAGGCCCAACTATATGACGGGCTTTTAACAGGCCGAAATTAATATAGGGCCGAAATGTTAAACGGGCCCTTAACAGGCCAAAACTAATATCAGGCCGAATTACTAAGTGGGCCTTTAGCAAGTGGGCCCAAAAGCATAGTGTCCAGTTGACGGGCCGAATCTGATATGGGCCATAATTGAGCCCAAAACCTCTTAAAGGGCCGGACCTGATCTGTGCCCTAATTTGGCCTAGAACATTGTAGGCTTTTAACGGGTCGGATCTCATATGGGCCACTATTAGGCCCGGAGCGTGGCAGACCATTAATGGACCGGATCAAATATGGGCCGACATTTGGCCCAAAACATGGCAGCCAGTTAATGGGCCGGCCTACTAGGGTCCTCAAAATCTTGCGGGCCTACAGCTGGGTCGGCCCATTAATGTCGGCAAAATCTCGTGGGCCTTTAGCTGGGCCGGCCCATTATGATCCGTAAGAATCTTGTGGGCCTTTACCTGGGCCGGCCCATTATGACACACAAAAATCTTGTGGGCCTTTACCTGGGCTAGCCCATTATGGCCCGCAAAATCTTGTGGGCCTTTAGCTAGGCCAGCCCATTATGGTTCGCAAAATCTCATGGGCCTTTAGCTAGGCCGGCCCATTATGGTCCGCAAAATCTTGTGGGCCTTCAGTGGGGCTGGCCCATTTAAACTTGATGGGCCGGTCCACGTGTCTACATATCATAGGCGCGTCTCACCCATTGGATGAGTGACACCTGTGCCAACGCGGACCTGACACGTGTCTCCTCCAGCCAATGATGATATTACACATGGAAAATCCCAATTGGTCGGGGCTGTTAACGGGTTATCGGATCCAAAACCCGACCCAATAGCTTAATGGCGTTTCATACGGTGGATGCCATGTGTCGGTCACCCTTGACGAAAGCACTTCTGTGACGCGCGATTTATCATCATGGAAGTGGACACTTCCGTGATGATAATTTTGGTAATGTCATGGAACACTTCTACGACAAGACAGGTATGACTATCTTGATTTTGTCATAAAATCATCATGGATGTACATGCATGACAAAAAACGTGACCTACTGTGACAAACACGTATCATCACGGAAGTGTATTTTTTTATAGTGTTTGAAGGAACAAATAAGGCAAAAGCGGCTGATGTCAGGAAGGCATATATAGTTCTTTCTGAAAGAATGATCGATTCCTGACCTTTCCTCTTCTTTTAAGCATATTTTGTGCAGTTCAACTAAAATAAAATTTCATCACCGCCTTGACAATTTAGTGACACTGTACAAAAGGAAATGACTTAACATTACATCATGATGTCAGGTATGTAGTTGACAGGCATTAGAGACAAACATACAGACCTCCTCCGATAACATAATGAACATTAATTTTAACAAAGGTGTGACTAGCTTTACCGGGATAATTTGAATGAACTCTACACCCTTTGTTCCATAATATAAGACATTTTCACAGTGCAATTTAAAGTACCCAAACGTCTAGTATTTAGAAATGGGTAGTAGTTTTCTTGAGCACATATCTAGGAAAGCTTGCCACACTTTATTTATGTCCATACGCTAATGCAACACCATTCGAATAGTACAAATATACACTAATCCAATGGCTAGTGCAACAGTAGAGTAGTTATTTTATTATAGGGTACAGTACAATTGTTTTATTGAACATATTTCAATAAACTCTAGCACTGGAAGATTTCTATAAGAATTAACAATACAAAATATAAAGCTAACAAGTTTCAGCATTGGTATACTAGCTGTGCATGAGCATTAAACCAAATACAAAAGTCTGAAGGTAACTAGCATTATTAACTAATGATAGTATAAAAAAATTGCAAACCATGTACCTTCAAGGTAAATATCATTTCAAGCTCGAGGGGGCCTAAAAATTGCTATCCCAATCTTGATAATTGGTCAAACATAAAAACTTGATCGAACAAATCAAGAGAACAGTCGGAGGAGGAGGTGCCCACTATTGACCTTTCATCTTAACACTGTACAAAAAAATTGACTTATCTCATGAAAGTGAGGTATGTAATCTATAAGCATTAACAGTGCAAAAATCTGAAGGTAGTAACAAGATTCATCGTTGGTGTACTAGCTGTGCAACAACATTAGAATGCCTTAGCTAAAAAATCTTTAATACATCCACAATCAACAGCTAACCCTGAAATAATCCAGTGACATTAAATGGCATTGCTTAAATTTATTGGTGGCAATAGACTGAGTGTGACATTAGTTAAATGTGGCATCACTTTAGCAGTAGCATTGCTTGACTTGACTGCAGGTGTTATACTAATAGCAAAAAAGTGGCAATAAGAGCATGGGAGGCCCATTCAAACAGTGGGCGCACCAGTACGATGTACCTCGACGGACGCATAGAGTGGTGAGGGAGGTATGGTTGCCCAGAGCAACAAATATCCAGGCAACATAAGTGGATTACGTCCCATTTTTGTTCTCCTTAGCCACCTTTTTCCTATGTGAGAACAACAAACCGATCGACCTGGCCATTCTCTATTGCATTGTCATGCCTTTCTACCCTTCTTTGACCAAGAGACACGAGACTCGCTCCTTAGCTACTGATTTTCCCCTTTTCAACCTAGATGCGGGTTTGATGCCTACTCTCTTGGATGGTACAGTCTACCTTCCTTTCCTTATTCAACCCAGACAAGGATTAGTGTGCATGAAGTAGGGTTTCCTTTAATAGTGCAAATTAAGGTTTTCGTCTGCGTGACCAGCAGAGCAGAGGATAGCAAATTGGGAAGATGGTGGAGTGGAAAAATATCCACATGTAGTGACGTGGCAGATGGGGCAATAGAACAAGGGTATGGTTCGAAAAGAGGTAGTATACCTGAGGGTCGGCGGGAAGTGGCTTCGCTCGTGGTCGTCGTCCTCCGCACGCACTACGACAATGAGCTTGGGGATGGTGGCCATCCCGCGCGGGTGCTAGGTCTAAGAGGACGGCCTTGTCGTTAGTGTGTGACCTCGCTCGCCGACGAGGAGTGCGTCAACGCTCCACATCCTTTTCTTCCCCGGTGGATCTGTGACCACCGTTAAGGAGGGAGAGAGAGGCCGTCTTTTTTAGATCTGGAGAGAGGGTGATAGAGTGAGAAGCAAGTGGGCAGCCCTTAGCAAGAAAGAGCTGAAGCTCTAGCCTATATATCTTTTTTATACTACTAGTACTTGAGGTGGATTAGTGGTAGAGTAGTTTACGTTTTCTCTGCATACAGTACCAGTTAGTCGTGCTTCAAAACGGAACGGCACACCATTAAAAAAATAAAGTCAAGAAATAATGCGGCACTTCGGGCCAACGCGGGCAGATCGCATTTTGCATGAGAATTGACACACCATGTTTCGTTGACATGTGGTCCCTTTCCAACATGTAAGTGAGACGACGGTGAGTCCTTTTGTATAATTTCCGAACGGACGTCTATGTAGGCAGGGGCGCCTCTTGATGTACCGTGGCAACTGTCCACTGCCTCTTCGCCTTCCCCTCTCGATTTGGAACTACTGTTGCACGCTCTTCCTCCCTCCTCCACTTTCCTTCACCCTTCCTTCTGCCATTGTTCGATCATCTTCTCCATGGAGGGAAGAAGCCAGAAACGACCCCGTTATTCTTGCCCCGATCTAAAAGATGACGTGGTGGAGGAACTCAATGATTGGTGCGACGTCATCACCTCGGCTAGCATGGTAGGTTCGTTCAAGACCATTCTCGACTCAACTAATAACATCATTACAAGGAACCCAAGGGTCCAGGAGCGGTTTGATCTCCCTTATCTTCTTTGCTATAAGCCTGTTCGCATGGACGCGGACGACGGAGGCCTCGCCTTGTGCAAGTTGATGCCGCTTGATAATGATACGTGTGATGTCAAGATGCCATCACTTAAGGGTAAGGCATGGGCTGGCGCAAATGGAGATTAGGTTGTTTATATTGGGTACAATTGTGAGTGGGAACTTGTGAATGTGTACACTCGTTAGCGGATTCCACTTCCAAAAATCTCAGAGTGCCCTGAGGTTGAGCACACAGATGATCTACGTACGTTCAAATACGATCATGCTGGTTGTCGTCTACAAAAGATAGGAATTTGTCGAGTTCCCAACCGCTCTTGGAATTACGAGAACTATGAAGTTTTTGCTACCTTCAACAAGCTTGTTGTCGTCGTTATTGATTCCACGGTTCGTCCATGGATATTGCTCAAAAATCAGTTTCTGTACACGGATGAGTACTGTGATGCAATGGAATACGAGGATCTTGTGTTTGCTGCCACCATTCGTGGCACTTTTTTTGCATGGGATCCTCGTAGTTTTGGTACGTTTGTCTTCCACCGTAATTATAATTTTTTTTCATCCACATGCATGCGAGTTAGCAAGTTTCCCTTTACTAATTGACCTTCTTGTGTTTCCAAGGTCCTATGAACATTCCACCACCTATACTTGAAAATTTTTATAACCAAGGGGGAGATGACGATGGTGATGATCACGAGCATGAGGACGAGCAAAACTTATATACTCAGTGGCGCCTCACAACTAATTCTGATGGATCACCTCTTCTTGTCTGTATACAGTGCACTGAGATTGTTACTACTAAGGGAGCACATGTTGTCTCCCATGGTCGCCCTCTTTGGACGTATTCCAACACTCGTTGCAGGGTATTCAGTATGGATACTAGTGTGGTAGCGCCAACACCTTCTCCCTGGTTTAGAATTGATAGTCTTGGAGAAAACTCGCTCTTCCTTGGACAAAACTATCCAATGATGGTGAAAGGCGATCCGGCTACTGTTGACATGACGTTACTACCATTTATGAGAAGCAACTGTATCTATACCTCAGACATTGCGGTGGTTCCCTACCCTGGTCCTGATATATGCCGCTTCAGCCTGCATGATCAGTCATGCGTTGCTCTCGATATTGACAATAGCTGGCCCTTCCCAGAGCACCTATGGTTCAAAACAAGCGTTTCCAACACCGAGGATTGGTTGAGTTGAAGTTCATTTCATTGCTTATTATTTGTTGTGTGATGAAAACTTCAATATTTAATAGAATGTTTTGTTGGAAAAAATCTATAATCCAACATGTATCCTCGTTGTCGTTGTGTGTTGATGACTTGTTGTATGTAATGAATGGTACATTTGCAAATGCATGTCATAGACTCAATTTATGAATGGTTTTCGAGTAACTTCTTGGAGTGTGAGTACCATAGTAGTATAGCCAGCATCTGGTTAGTATATGACGTTGCCACATCACATAGAGCCAACCTAATATTGGAGTATGCTAGCCCTCCATCGGCGCGCCGTTTCGAATGGCGAACGAAGTGAGAGGTCGTGTCACCTTGTGTCCAGATATGAGATGCCACGTGTACCAGATGAATGACTCCAAGTTCGACCACTGTGATACTAGGTGCGCACCGAGGAACACTGTTGGAGAGACCCCCGTTAGAATTTTCCTACATTGGTCGTTTGATTCATAGGATAGAATGCTATAGGATTTTTTCCTATGTAATCATGTTTTAATTGGCAATCTAGCATCCACTCCAACTTTTCTTTCACTTCCTTTGTTCCTACGAAGAGAGTACTTGCTCTAAATGATGTGTCGCTGCAATAGCCGCCTATATTAATTAACCATGCTCTAAAAAGGTGGACCAGCTTTGGCTATAGTAGTACTGTACTAGGTTGACCTTGCGCTTGGCTCTTCTCCTCTTCCGGAAGTCAAACAATAATGATGGTACTACAGTAGTACTTCCGGCAATCTGACACCAACTGAATTGTTGCACGTCCACCGCTTGTAAGAAAAAGTTTCTCCTCGTGCTGTGAGGCACCGCGCATGCGTTGGCGAGGGAGAAGGTGTAGTAAGCAAGCTTCTCGTCGTTCTATGAGTTCACGGGACACATCAAAGTTAGTATTCTCTTCAAAAGGGACGACCATGTCCATGGCTACCATCCCGTGCTCTGCAATTGAGTACGTGCACTATTCACGTGCCATCGAGGAGAAAAAATATTGCATAGTACTAGGTGCCATCGAAGTGCACGACTCACTTACGCACTACATATCTCCATTTTCTTGCATGACAAGCCACCTTGATGCTAGATGTCCCGCGTGTCATGGAGGCATATAGTATGATTTTTAAAATGGAGGCATATAGATGTCCCGCGTATCAGCAAAAGGATGAACAAAGCTCATGTCTTAAACGAAACAGTGGAAGAACATAGATTCCCGACGACCGAGAAGGACCAACAAACCTCGCGGTGGAGCGTCTGCACTCATAATATTTTATATTATTCAGAGATATAAAATCAACCAAATCTCTCCATGTTCCTATTCCATTCTATAGTATGAGAATAACTTTGAACAAAAGCCATTGATTCACTCTATCCAATGGTCATAGTTGGAAAATCCAAACAAAACCAAGCATTGGATCAACTCTTTTAGCACTTAGATTGTTGCCTCCTGCCCACCTAGCCCACCTATATATCCGCTCACATATGATGACACAGGAGCTATCCACTCAGATTGTATGTTAAAAAATAAAGGTCGATAACTAATGCGGCACCTCGGGCCAACGCGGCCAGATCACATTTTGCACGAGAAATTACACACCATGTCAGTGAGACGATGGTGAGTCCTTTTGTACAATTTCCGAACGGACGTGTAGGCTGGGGCGCCTCTTCGTGTACCGTGGCAAACTGGCAACCGTCCACCGACTCTTCGCCTTTCCCTCTCAATTTGGAACTGTTGTCGCACGCTCTTCCTCCCTCCTCCATTTGCCTTCACCCTTCCTTCTGCCATTGTTCGATTGTCTTCTCCATGGAGGGAACAGACCGGAAACGACCTCATTATTCTTGCCCCGATCTAAAAGATGGCGTGGTGGAAGAACTCATTGATCGGTGCGATGTCATCACGTCGGCTAGCAGGGCAGGTTCGTTCAAGACCATTCTCGACTCAACTAATAACACCATTACAACGAACCCAAGGGTCCAGGAGTGGTTTGATCTCCCCTATCTTCTTCGACGTGACCCTGCTGACTGGCGCGGGGATGAGGGAAGCCTCGCCTTGTGCAAGTTGATGCCGCTTGATAATGATACGTATGATGTTAAGATACCATCGCTTGAGGGCAAGGCTTGGGCAGGCGCAAATGGAGATTGGTATGTTTATATTGGGTACAACTGCGAGTGGGAACTTGTGAATGTGTACACTCATCACCGGGTTCCACTTCCAAAAATCTCAGACTGCCCAGAGGTTGAGCACACCAGTATTCTATGCACATTCAAATAGAATCATGGTGACTGTCTTCTACGGAAGTTAGCAATTTGTCGAGTTCCCAACCACTCTTGGCATTACAGGAATTATGGAGTTGTTGCTATCTTCGATAAGCTTGTAGCCGTCCTTCTTGGTTCGACTGGATGGATATTGCTCAAAAATCAGTTTCTATACACAGATGTGTACTGTGATGTAATTCAATACGAGGGTCTTGTGTTTGTTGCCACCACTTGTGGCACTATTTTTGCATGGGATCCTCGTAGTTTCGGTACATTTGTCTTCCACCATAATTATAATTGTTTCATCCACATGCATGCGGGTTAGCAAGTTTCCCTTTACTAATTAACCTTCTTCTTGTGTTTCCAAGGTCCTGTGAACATTCCACCACCTATACTTGAAAATTTTTAGGGGAGATGACGATGGTGATGATCATGAGCATGAGGATGAGGAGGGCCCATATACTCAGTGGCGCCTGGCAACTTATTCCGATGGATCACCCCTTCTTGTCTGTATACAGCCCACTGCTAATGTTACTACTAAGAAAGTAGGTGTTGTCTCCCATGGTCGCACTCTCTGGACCTATTCCAACACCCGTTGCATGGTATTCGGGATGTATACTAGTGTGCTAGTGCCAACACCTTCTCCCTGGTATAGTATTGATAGTCTTGGATAAAACTCGCGCTTCCTTGGACAAAACTATCCAATGATGGTGAAAGGCGATCCAACTGTTGTGACACAATGTTACTACCATTTATGAGAAGCAATGGTATCTATACCTCGGACATCGCGGTGGTTCCCTACCCTGGTCGTGATATAGTAGGCCGCTTCAGCCTGCTTGATCAGTCATGCGTTGGTCTCGAGATTGATAGTAGCTGGCCCTTCCCAAAGAATCACTTGTGGTTCAAAGCAAGCGTTTCCAAACCAAGGATTGGTTGAGTTGAAGTTCATTTCATTGCTTGTTATTTGTTGTGTGATGAAAACTTTAGTATTTATAATGTATCCTCATTGTCGTTGTGGGTTGATGATCTGTTGTATGTAATAAAATGATATGCCTGTGATAAACTTACTAAATTTATGAATGGATTTCGAGTTGCTTCTTTGAGAGGGTGCTGCGACGAGGCAAAAAAATATTTTCTGAATACATGAGTGGGTGTTGCGACAAGTTATCGGATGAGGCCAATCGACAATAGTACACTATTTGTACTAGCTTCACATGCTGCACTATCTCTACGTCTACGTACGTAATACAACAAGTTTTAAACTTGAGACCAGCCACCCACCCTCGCAAAGAACACTTTTTAACCTAGCACAGACTCCAGGAAATTTGGCCACAGCGTGAGGTGGGCCATATGTTAATGTGTCCGTTGTACGTAACCAACACCTCGAATCCTCGATACTACTACTATATAGTAGGGTGGCATGGGCCAGAACAAGCATTCACGTCCAGGAGTATGACACAAGCCACCAGCATGACTTCCATCTGACACCATATTTCTTGGAGTCCGTGCTATAGCTATCTCTTCAACCTCATCGTTTCTCTAACTCAGCCATCGCGCGACGGGCGAGGTGGGGGTTTGCCGATAGTCGGTTTCCTCAACTGCAGTCCCGCTTGTAAGGCCAACTCCAATGCATGATCCCAAACAGACCTCCATTTTACCCGGATTCTGTCTGTTTGGGTAGGGCAATGGGGTCGTGTCCAGGCCATTTCTTAGATGCGGTGGCCGTGCGCCCAACACGCGGACGCATCCCGGCCGCGTACATTTTTCTTTGCAAACACATATCTTTTTTCATCATTGATTTTTGGTACATGGAAATACATCGCCAAAATTTGACTAGAAAAGCAAGACCAAAGAAAACAAGAACCACAAGAATACATTTTAGAAGATATCCAACTTCCATAACTGCTCCTGTAAGTTGGATTGGTGCCTTCTCGATGCATTCATTATTGATCTACGGAGGCTCGATCTTGCGTGCTTCTTTCTTCTTTGAGTGTAAAGAAGTAGACATTACTTCCTCGCATCTAGTCTCATGTCTAGCCTCTATTCTATCAACAAGTGCACTAGTCTCATCTCTAGCCTCTATGCGAGTGCATCCTTCACGTGGAAGAAGTGTGTCCTCAATGCGCCCTCAATTTACTAGCATGCGGGGTGCTACCCTGAGTGGTTTCAACTTTTTTTAGTTCACCGCATATCAGATGGGCCTCTAGTTTACTTATTTTCACCCACTGCCACATGGGCCAGCACACAAAGATAGAGAACACGAGATGACAACGCAGGATGTGGACTGGTTGACCGGTCAACTAAAAAATATATAGAGCTATACGCTGACACAGTGAGCGTATAATCCGTTGTTATAGAGAGTTTGAGTGAGAGGGGAGGCCCGTGAGAGATAGCAGAGAGATAAAGAGCTACTCCCTCCGTCCGATAATGTAGTGCCAACATTTTTTTAAAGTCAAATTTTTGAAACTTTGACCAAGTTTATAAAGAAATTACTTATATCTACAATACCAAAGATAAATGATAGTATGAAGTAAGTATATGTTGTGATGAATCTAATGATCGTTCCAGATGTAAATGTTTTTCTCCACATATACCTGGTCAAACTTTTCTAAGGTTTGACTTTTCAAAACATCCATATGCTTATGGACGTGAGAGAGTCCCTAACTAGAGAGAGAGAGAGAGAGAGTGTGTGTGAAATACAAAGAGTGAGTGAAAAAAGTGTGTGTGTGTGTGTGAAAGAGACATGGACAACACACGATAAAAGTAGAGAAAAGGCGTGTGTGTCTTATGCAAACATATCACACATGCATCTTCGACAACGGAAGCAAGGTAAGGAGATAATGTGTGGTTGTTTGCAACCGAGAGAGAAAGACCCCTAGCACGTGGCCAACAGGGGTGTGACAAGCAAGGGAGAGAGGTTGAGAGAGACATACGGAGAAAATGCAGACATGGGAAAGAGAGAGTGTATGTTTGTGATGGAGAGATCCCCTGGAGATCGTGATGGGACTACATGGGTGGGAGACCGAGTGACAAGGTGTGTGCATGATAGAAGATACCCTGAGAGATATCGAGATAGACATATGGATGGAAGGAGACAATACGTGTGTTCCTGATGGCTAGTGAGAGATAATCATACTTAGGGGGAGTGCGTGCGCCTATGATGGAGTGAGGGATTATGGTACTTAGGGGGTGCGTGTCACATAGAGAGAGAACAAGGGCGGAGAGTGTTGGATGGGTCTATATGTAGCATGAGCGAGACATGTGTATGTGTGAACCAGGGAGATATACAGTTTGAGAGAGACAGAGGAGCCCCAATAAGGCTGAGTGGTGCGTCAGATAGCTGAGAGGGGGAAAGAGATATTCCATCCGCTCAATAATGCAGTGCATGTAAAAAAATTTAGAAGTCGAACTTTGGAAACATCGATCAGGTTTACGCAAATGTTATTTATATCTACAATACCAAAGATACATCATGTGAAACTACATCTCATGATGAATCTAATGGTATATGTTTGCCGTTCTAGATGTAAATGTTTTTCTCCACGTACATGGTCAAACTTTGTGATGTTTGACTTTCCAATAAATCTATATGATATGGACCGAAGAGAGTGCCTAAGTCGAGAGAGATCAAGTGCGTGTGAAGGAGAATGAGTGAGTGTGCAAAAAGAGTATGTGTGTGAAAGAGAAAGGGACAACAAACGATAAATTAGAGAGAGTGTGTGTTTTTTCGTTTCTTATGCAAACATATCACACATGCATCTCTCAGATAGAAAAGCGACGTGAGGAGATACACGAAGATAGCTAGTGTGTGATTGTATGTAACGGAGAGAGACACCCCTATAGCACATGTCCAATAGAGGTCTGGCCAACAAGGAACAAAGGTCGAGAGGGACACATGGAGAACATGGACGCATGGGGAGGGAGAGAGGGCGTGCTTGTGATAGAGGGATCACCTCGAGATCGTGAGGGGAGTTATATGGGTGGGAGATCGAGGGAGGTGCGTGCGAGATAGAAAGATGCCCTGAGAGAAATCGAGAGAGACCATGCACATGTTTGTGATGGAGACTAAGATTAGCTAGTCATATACATATAGGGGGGACTGCGTGTGCCTACATTTGAGTGAGAGACCATCATACTTGGCTAGGCATGAGATTGTGTGTGTGTGCGTGTGAGATGGAGAGAGAAAGAGGGAGAGAGATAAAGTTTTAGATGGGTCTATCGAGTGCGATTGAGATATGCATGTGTATGTGTGACCCAGGTAGATGGAGAGTTTGAGAGAGAGAGAGGGAAGAGCTCCAAGACGACAGAGTGGTGCGTGAGAGAGTTAGGGGCAACGAGCCAAGGAATTTGTGTGCGTATGATGAGTGCACCCAAGATATTTAGCATAGACTAGAGAATCATACATACTGTGCAAGAGAGACCAATAGATGAAGTATATATGCATGTGAACCAGAAAGACCCCCCCCCACCCACACACAAAGAGAGAGAGAGAGACAGAGAGAGAGAGAGACGGAGAGAGAGGGAGAGGGACCAACAAGATTTGTGTGTTGGATGCGTACGACAAAATTGAAGATTGTCGGAGAGAGAGAG
>NC_057794.1:407635698-407636667 GCF_018294505.1 Triticum aestivum
GAGAGAGCAGGAGTCCGGGAGAGGCGGGTCGCGTTTTATGCATCAAAGACTGATATAAACCATGTTTCGATATAAACTTGCATTCAAATATTTAAATTGGAGAACATGTTGTCTGCAATTCACACATGAACGGAGATATGTGTATATCAAAGAAGTTCATTAATTTGACTCTCAACATGTTCATGGAGTACTATAATACTGTACAACATGCTACTCGATTGAGGTGTTTAATTTTGGATTTAGTTCACTATTTTGACCTGATGAACGAGCTATTTCATTGAATCAAGATATTTCATTTTGGGTTTGATTCCCGTTTTTGAGTGGGTCAACTATTTGTCATATAGTAAATCGCTAGCAATGAGCATGTAAAAACACATTACTCCCGAGCACCATCTCTCCATCTAAAAAAGAAGTGGCAAGCTAATATTTCAAAATTTGATTCGAATCGACTTGGTAAGGTAGATGTGGATGCTCGTTCTCCCAAAATTTGAACGAACCGTTGAACACCCTCTGCTCGGGGGAATTCGCCCGAGCAAATAAATGGGAGATGCGAAATGACCGGCCTATGTGGGAAACGCATTAATTGGCCCGTTGTACATTGAGGGTAGGTTCGTAACTTCATCCAAGCGCGCCTTCTCCTCGGCCAAAATGACATGTGCCGAATAATTCATAAACCATGGTCGGAAAAACACCCTCTCCTCGCTCGAAATAGTTCGCGCCTACTATTTCAAAACACGCTCTCCTCGCCCAAAATCGCTTGCGCCCACTATATTTCAAAACACGCCCTCCTAGCCCGAAATCGCTCGCTCCCACTATATTTCAAAACACGCCATCCTCGCCCGAAATCGCTCGCACCCAGTATATTTCAAAACACGCCCTCCTCGCTCGAAATCGCTCGTGCCCACTATTTGGGAGAAGCAAAGTTACTCTACTATCCCCGACCCTCAGTACATAGACCCAACCCGAGAA
>NC_057794.1:407636909-407663944 GCF_018294505.1 Triticum aestivum
ACAAATTTCAGAGAAATGCATCCGTAAGACATGGTTCCCCCTCCCAATTCCCCATTCATACCTCGTGGGTGCCATATCACCTTCTCCCCGGAAGCTCCCTTCTCCCGAGCCACGAAACCTCAGCCCCTCCTCCATGGCGCCCCCACCGCACCAAATTCATTGCCGCCCTCCTCTCTAATCCCGGAGACGTTGTCCATTTGCCGTCGTGCACTGGGCCGTGTGCCTCTTACTCCATGCTGCCGGAGCTGCCTCGACGACGGCCGCATGAACCGTACCGGAGCTGATTCACCCTGCCGTTGTTCACGGTGCCGGAGCGGCTCCAACTTCCCTGCCGCTGGTAGCCACCGCAACCGCGCTGGCCTCACCGACTAGGCAGCTGGAGCTGCCTACTTCACCGAGCCGCCTGATAGGTCGCACCCTCATCTCAAATCACTTTATTTAGGCGTCAGTTGTCTGAATTTTTATTCTGGGCCAATCGATTCCCAATGGGAAGCAGCACCCCTCGAGCCGGTGGAGCTCCTAGACTTCCGGTTGGCTGGTGTCTAACGTAAAGGTGCGGGGGCACAAGTTCTCCGCAGAAGCAGCGCTTAGATGCCTATCTTAGAGTTGCGTGGGTTGAAGGTACTGCCGCCGCCGGATCTGGATGACAGCGAGTCTTCATGGATTGGCCCGGGGGGCGGCGCAACCACGACAGTGCGGTGGGGTGGGGAGCGGGGTTTTGGTCGGGACCATGAATGGCGGGGGCAGGCTGCTCTACCGGTGGTCGGTAGCTCTTCGGGGAAGATTCTGAAAAATGTCAGTCGCGAGGCACAAGACGGCCATCAAGCCATCTGACATAGATCGGAAGTACCAAATGTAAATAAAATCATGTGACCACAATTTAGTCATTAGTCAACAGACGTGTGACCACTCTCGTACATTTCTGTTAATCTCTTAGGGTATTTCTTCATATCAGAGAGATGTGTCATTATTAACATTATGAGTTTTCTCCATCTTCAGCCACACCGTCTTCCGACTCACCGCAGCTGCTCCAACAAGGGAAGCATGCACCAGAAGGGAGCTATAGTCCCCACTCAACAGTTCCCTGCATCGAATGCGCGTGCCCGAGATGGATAGCCAGAACAACTGCAGGGCCATCGACAAGTCAGCACATGATGCTCACTCCTATGGATGGCAGCCAGATAGGCTGTACCCTCATCTTACTTGTGTGCAACATTTATGGATTTGTTATTCATCTAAGCATTGAAAATATATTATCACATTTCACTGTATATTCATGCTGATCTCTTATAGGTCTTATTCAGGAGTTAATGTTGTTCCATAGTTCAGCTAAGAGACTTGTTCTTTACTTAACGGTGTTCCATAGTTACCATCCATCAGCCAATGCTATCCCACAGGCTGGTGATTGTAGTATTATACCACTTCTAGTATAACCTATGTTGTTCCTTAATACTTTTGTGCGTCATCTAGTTATTCTCGAGTACAAATGATACATATTCTGTAGCTTTCATCTGTGTTCTCCCTTTAGTTTTTGAGACTTGTTGCTGCTAGTTAACCCCAATACTACTATTTATGTCATCTCCTACTGGCACTCGTTACATAAATCTAACTACTAGTTTTCTTCCATGCATGTCAAATATAATTGCACACACTGATTTATCCACAAGAACCTCACGGAGCAATGTAACGGCCAACAAACTTGACGCCAATGATACCCAATATGATGGAACATGTAAAGGCAGTTCTTCACAAGACTTGCAGAAAGATGATGAATCCTATTCACCCCATAAGGTCCTTTCTCTAACTTGGCCCTTGATATGCATACAGCATGCATATAATGTCCTGGAGTGCATCTACTCTGTTGCAATGCCTTGTGCTTCGCCTGCTGATCATGCATGTAAATATGGCATGCTTTCCTGTATTTCAGTACCTATTCCATTAATGATAACATGTTTTCAAATTCAAGTACTGTCATTCTACTCTATCGCAATGTCATTTGCTTAGTTTGGACATCTTGCCTCTCAATATCGTATGCATTGTTATTCATCAGTATGTACTTCATTTGTCTACCATACCATGTTCTTTTTTTACATTGAAGTGTTGTTCTAGTGGTCTCTTACAATGTCATCTTAGTTTCCCAATCATACACGCATATGTCACCTTAGTGTTTTTCTGTAATGTATTCCGCTAGCATATAGTTTTACAATCAAGTAGTGTTTTTTACACTTTGTCCTATCGTATCCCTAGCTCTTACATCATACTCCCTCCGTCCGGATTACATGTCGCAGAAATGGATAAAACTGGATGTATCTAGAACTGAAATACACCTAGACCCATCCATTTATTTCCGGATGGAGAGAATACATGTCAATATGTCATGCCTTCCTATTCTTCAGTACCTATTCCATCTTTGTTGTAGCATGTTTTATAATTGAAGCACCATTGTTCTATATAAGGCATGCAAGGGGAAGACGGCTATGTTAGAATCTGAAGGGTTACAAACCAGGTCTTTGCAAAAGATCCAAATGCCAGGAGATAATAAACCAACTCCAGTTTTCATCTATAATGCTCCAGCATAGAGAAACCCAACTCCCACTGATAATAAGTAGATTCCAGTGGCCAAAGAACTAGTCCGCTTCAGTCCAGCAAAAATATGTCAACTCCATTCTAAGAAGCGTGTGCGTATCCTCGCATCATGAAATTTTATAGCATTCTGATCATATATTCTACATGTTTCTTACCCATCTCTCTTTTAGAAAATAAGGTTAAACGATAGAAGATTCCCTCCATTGGGATCGTATTCGAGGAAAGTATCTTACGGGAATTCTCTGTGCTCCAATGCTGATGTAAGTACCTGCTGTATATCACTATATTTTTACATCAGCATGTATTTTGTTAATCGGTGTGAATCCAAACTTTATCTGATTTAAATTCAGTTGTAGCAAAATGTTAAAGGTGTCAGGACCCCAATTCCAAGTCACATCGATCTAGCCGGTAACACCTCATATCACATTGCGGCCTCACGCACGGTATTCCCACGGGTGTCGCCTTACCATGGCCCGGGACCGTTTGCGCCTTTTGGCTCACATATATGATAGTGTCGCTAGCATCCATATGACAGAGAACCCGGGCCGACATGGCTAGTCGTGAACCCAAAGCGGCACAGACCTATGGAGACAGGCATACGTGAATCACATCGAGCATGTCGGTCATCACCGTGTGAATCCGGGCTGTAGCACTGGGCTAACAGGACTCCGGGGAACCCGGGCTGTAGCAGGCTAGGCAGGACTCCGTAGGTCACCGCGTGACATTTCCCCGAAGGGACAGACATAGGAACAAAGTGAAACACATGCTGGCAAGTCAAGTGTCCTGAGCAGTAGAGCTGGGCTAGCAGAACTCTGGTGAACCAGGCTGTAGCGGACAACTATGGCTCGAGGAGCACTAGACTACATTTCCCCATAAGAAAGGCTACCAAGGATAAACAACTAGATTCTCGGATCCCACATACATGACATAGCAAGGTAGGAAACACATACATGGCTCAATCAACTCCTACACATGCTAGTGGGTTTCATCTAGTTACTGTGGCAATGACAGGTCATGCAGAGGATAAGGGTTCAACTACCGTAGCACACAGCAGTTTGAATCGCGTTGTCTTAATGCAGTAAACAAGAGCAGAAGCGAGAACATGGGTTTGTATCGGAATGATCAATGGTTGCTTGCCTGATGTGGTGGTAGTAGGGTACTGCCCTTCAAACGGATACTCGGGGTTATCCTCGGAGGCAGAACCTACCACGAAAGACACACCAAACATAATCAACACATGACAATATGCAACAATATGATGCATGCTATGACATGGAAAAATTAATGTGTCTTGGCCTAATGCAAGCTAAAACAGAAAGGAATGAACTCATTTGAATCAAAGATTCAAATGTTAGTTCATTTAACATAGCCTTATTAGTGCATTATCTTATTTTGCTTAAAAAGCAAGGTTATCTTGTTTTGTCATGCATGAAACCATTACAGATGGATAGATTGAATTTTTCTGATCATTTTTCATATATAAATTGTTTGATTTGGAGCTATGGTTGATTTTCTATGATTTTTTAGAAGTTTTGGCTATTTTCTGGAATTTCCTATTAAAGAATAAATCCAGAAAAGGATTTACTGCGTCAGTATTGCGTCAGAGTGACGTCAGGGGTCAATGGGCCGGTCCAGGTCAAACCTGACCAGTGGGACCTGCATGTCAATAGTTAATTAACTAACTAATTTTTGATTAGTGCTAATCTAAGTTAATTAGCTGGGCGGTCCCACGTGTCAGAGACTCAGGGGAGGTCAACCTGGGCCCACACGGGGTCAAACAGGGGCAAACTCGCCGGCGTTTAGCGGCCGACGAGGCCAGACGCGGCGGAGGTTTTGCACTCCGGCAACCAAAAGGACGGCGGAGACCATCTACGTGATGCGGGGAGTGAGCCGCGTCGAGTGGTGGCAGTGGGTGGAGCTGGGGTGGCCGGAAATGTCACCGGCATCGACCTTGGCGGTCGCCAGGGCTCGGGTGAGGTCAGGGTCGTCGTTGTGACGGTTGTGGTGGCTCATGCAGGGCACATAAGTGCTCTACGCAGCGCGGGAAGGAGTCTGGGCATGACGGCCGGACCATTGGATGGCCGGAGACTCGTCGGCGGCGAGCACAAGCAGCGGTGTGTGCGGGCGAACTCGAGGCGGCGCGTACGGTGCACGAGAGCTAGAACGGAGAGGGGGAGAAGGGTCAGTAGCTCACTGCGGTTGCAGGGGAGCGAACGGCGAGCTCGGGGAAGAGCTGGAGCGAGCGGGGCGGCGAGGGGGATCTCCGGCGACCGAGGTTGAAGACAAGCTCGGTGCAGCGTCTCCGGGGCGAGCGAGCGCTCGGGGATGGGTCGAGGCGAAGCAGTGGACGAAGGCAATGAGTGGACGTTGGTGGCTGTGGTGGTGCTTGTCGGCGGCGACGGCTGCACTCGGCAGGGGATGGGGAGAGAGCTAGAGGGGGGAGAGGGGCACGGGGAGAGTGGGGAGAATGAGAGGGGGACGTGGGGGAGTGTGTGGCACTCGTAGAGGACGTCCGGGGCGTCGGCGGAAGCAGGAGGTGGCCGGCGTGTGGCTGCGGGCGCCGGCCACGCGCCTCTCGTCCTCCTGGCGAGAGGAGGAGGATGACTGGCAGTGGCCGGTGGGCTAGGCCGAGCTGGGCCAGGCCAGGGCGATAGGTAAGTTCCTTTCTCTCTCCTTTTTCTGCTATTTAATTTATTCTATTATTTCTGTAACTTCAGGGCTTTATTAAAAATGCCAGGGCATTTCGAAAAATCATAAAATTAATCATGGCTACTGCTTAGAATATATCCAACAGCAAACATTTTGGTTTATGATTATTTGAGCATTTAAATTATTTTATAGCATTTAAATGCCCAAATGCACATACTATAAGAATTAATCCAATGACCTTAAGATGTCCTAGACAAATGTGCACCATTTTTGTCAAAGGATTTAACCCAAAACAAAAAGGGTGGGTCTTTTAGAAGGGCATTTCAGGTTCATTGAAAAAGTTTTTAGTAAACCCTAGTTGTTCCAGGGGGGTGCTGGGGGTTCTATCATCCCCATTTCAAGTTTAAAATAAATTTAAACATGATGCACATGTTCAACCAATCCTAATGCATGACTAACACACGGATGTGACAACTCACCCCCACTCAAAAGAATCTCGTCCCGAGATTTAGGATCCTCCGAGAAGAAGGTGGGGTACTCGAGTCGAAGATGATCCTCCCTTTCCCAAGTGGCTTCCTTTTTGGAATGGTGTGACCATTGAACCTTGAGGAACTTGATATTATGGCGTCAAGTGGTAAGCTCGGCTTGATCAAGGATATGAACGGGATATTCCCGATATGAGAGGTTATCTTGTAGGTCAAGCGTTTCATGGTCCACTCCACGAATAGGATCCGCGAAGCAACGCCTGAGTTGAGAAACATGGAAGACATCATGAACTCTAGAAAGATGCGAAGGTAGTTCCAATTGGTAGGCAACTTCTCCTCGTTTGGCAAGAATGCGAAAGGGTCCGATATAACGAGGATCCAATTTTCCTTTGATACCGAAATGATGGGTTCCCTTTAACGGAGTAACCCGAAGGTAAGCCTTCTTGCCGACTTCATAAGTCATGAGCTTATGTTTACGATCATATTGGCTCTTTTGACGAGATTGGGCTGTTTTCAATTTCTCACGAATAACGCGAACCTGCTCTTCTGCTTCCTGAATCATATCCGGGCCAAAGAGTTGTCTTTCCCCAATTTCTGACTAGTTAAGAGGCGTTCGACATTTTCATCCATAGAGAACTTCGAAAGGAGCTTTGCCCAAGCTAGCTTGATAACTATTGTTATAGGAAAACTTCGCGAATGGAAGGCATTTCTCCCAACCCATTTCGAATGAGATGACAGAAGCTCGGAGCATATCTTCCAGAATTTGATTGACTGGCTCTACTTGACCACTTGATTGAGGATGGAAGGTGGTGCTAAAAGAGAGACGAGTTCCCATAGCATTTTGGAAACTTTCCCAAAATCGAGAGGTGAAGAGACTCCCACGGTCTGAGTTAATTTCCAATGGGACACCATGAAGAGACACTATTCGGGAGATGTATAAATCAGCTAGCTGGCTAGCGGTGATACTCTCACGAACAGGTAGGAAATGGGCTACTTTGGAAAGACGGTCGATCACGATGAAGATGGCATTATTCCCTCTCTTGGTCCTGGGAAACCCAGTAATGAAATCCATACTAATTTTATCCCATTTCCACTCAGGAATAGCCAAAGGTTGAAGGGTGCCAGCAGGCCGTTGATGCTCTGCTTTAACACGACGACAAACGTCGCAATTAGCAATGTATTGAGCGATTTCTCTCTTCATCCTAGTCCACCAAAACCTCTGGCGTAGGTCTTGATACATTTTAGTACTACCGGGATGAATGGTGAGAGGGGATTCATGAACTTCCTTAAGAATCAACTGGCGTAGATGTTATTTCTTGGGAACCACCAAGTGGTTCTCGAAGAAGACAACACCTCGCTCATCCATGGAAAAACATCTAGCAACTCCGCTAGCGATGTTTTCCTTGATCCGGGATATGCCCTTATCATACCACTGGGCGGTTATGATCTGATCCATAAGGTTAGGCTTCGCCACCAGGGTGGATAGGAATCCTCGAGGAACGATGTGAAGATTAAGCTTACGAAATTACTAATGGAGAAGTGGTTGACTTTGTTGTAACATCAGGTTGTTACAATAGGATTTACGACTTAGTGCATCAGCCATGACATTGGCTTTGCCCGGGGTGTAAGTTATTCCTAAGTCGTAATCCGAGATCAACTCGACCCAACGTCTTTGCCTGAGATTCAAATCCGGTTGGGTGAAGATATATTTCAAACTTTGGTGGTCGGTGAAGATCTCGTAACGATTACCGAGGAGGTAATGTCGCCAAGTTTTGAGTGCATGGACCACAGCTGCAAGCTCTAGATCATGTGTGGGATAATTTTCCTCATGTGGGTGTAATTTCCGTGAAGCATAGGCAATTACCTGACGATCTTGCATGAGTATGCAACCTAGTCCTTGTCGCGAGGCGTTGCAATAGATAATAAAGTCCTTGGAGAAATCTGGTGATACCAGTACGGGAGCAGATGTCAGGCATCTTTTCAATTCCTGAAAGCTGAACTCGCACTGTGGGGTCCACTCGAACTTTTTATCTTTCTTGAGGAGTTCAGTTAGAGGTTTAGCAACCTTGGAGAAATTCTCGACGAAGCGGCGGCAATAGCTCATTAAGCCAAGGAAGCTCCGAACTTGCTTGACCGTCTCAGGTGGAGTCCAATCAAGGACGACTTGAGCTTGCTTGGGATTGACAGCAATACCCTTACCAGAGATTACATGGCCTAGATAGGTCACTTCTAGCAACCAAAATTCACACTTGGAGAATTTGGCATAAAGGCGATGCTCTCGAAGTTTCGTCAATACCAGCCTTAGATGTTCGGCATGTTCCTCTTCATTCTTGGAGTAGATGAGTATATCATCGAGGTATACTACGACGAATTTATCCAAATACTCCATGAAGACCTAGTTCATTAACCGAGAGAAGGTGGCTGGGGCATTGGTTAAACCGAAGGACATAACGGTGTACTCGTATTGGCCATAACGAGTAACAAAGGCCGTTTTGGGAATGTCCCCGTTTCTGATTTTGATTTGATGGTAGCCCAACCTCAAATCCATCTTGGAAAAGACTGAGGATCCAGCGAGCTGATCATACAGATTGTTGATCCTGGGAAGCGGATACTTGTTCTTGATGGTGACCAAGTTGACAGGTCGGTAATCTACAACCATTCGATCCGTTCCATCCTTCTTCTTGACGAAGAGGACGGGGCAAGCCCAAGGAGAGGAACTAGGACGGATGAAACCCTTTTTCAAGGACTCATCGAGTTGGTTCTTAAGCTCGGCTAGTTCTAAGGGTGCCATCTTATAGGTTCTTCTAGAAATTGGAACGGTTCCTGGAACAAGGTCTATCACAAACTCGACATCCCTGTCAGGTGGAACACCTGGCAGTTCTTCTGGAAAGACATCCGGAAAGTCTCGAACTACCGGAACATCCTCAAGGTCTGGAAGGGGGTTGGCATTTAGGGAGTAAATCTGGTGCTTGGCCACTCGAGTTAAGACATTGACTGTCTTGCCCGATGGGTGAGTAAGTTGAACGGTTCTAGTGGCACAATCAATCTTAGCATAATGAGCTGACATCCAATCCATACCCAAGATGATGTTTATGTCCGAGGACTTGAGAGCTATTAAGGATGCAAGGAAGACAAGTCTATCGATAAGAATTTCGTTCCCATGGCTTACTCTAGAAGTTTGCCATCTAGAGCCAGGGGTTTGAATTTCCATGGTAGCGGGCATGTCACAGAATGTCGTGTTATGCAATCGAGCATAGTTCTCGGATATGAATGAATGAGATGCTCCAGTATCGAAAAGAACAGATGCCGGATGGCAATTAACAAGGAGCATACCAAGGACGACGTTAGGATCCTCATGAGCCTCCTCGGCTGAAACATAGTTGACATGGCCACGTGAAGTGGTGACCGGCTTGGCATAGAATGTCTTTCCCGCTGTCTTACCACGGCCAAGGGACTTTCCAGACTGATTGGGGTTGTTGTTCTGGGGACACTCTCGACTATAGTGACCCGGCTCTCCACACTTGAAACATGTCACAACATTGGGGCGTGGAGCAGCATTAGCAGCGAGGCCACCATAGGGCTTGGGCGGTGCAAACTGCTGGTTGGGACGAGGCGCCTCAAAGGATGGCCTCGGAATGAACCTGGGTGGCAGTGCCGTGCTTGGAATCCACACCCGGCGCTTCTGAGATCCAGAGCCGGATGAAGAGCCAAAATCATGGGAGTGCTTGCGTGTAGCATCATAGTCAGACTGGCCTGTCTCAGCACTGATGGCTTTATTGACCAACTTCTGAAAGGAGGTGCACTCATGCAGACGAAGATCACGGCGAAGCTCAGGGCTAAGTCCCTTGCGGAACCTTGCCTGCTTCTTGGCGTCGGTGGATACCTCTTCAGGAGCATATTGTGCCAGATTCCCAAATTCACGACTATATGCATCCATAGTCAGTCTTCCTTGGGTGAAATTGTAGAACTCTTCCCTCTTGCGATCTATGAGACCTTCCGGGATGTGATGCTCACGGAAAGCCTCACTGAATTCAGCCCAAGTAGTGATCTGGCCGACCGGGCGCACAGCTTCAAAATTTTCCCACCAAAGGCTAGCAGGGCCTTCGAGGTGATAGGCAGCATAAGTAACCTTATCAGCTTCGGCTACGTTGGCAGAACGTAGCTTGTGGGTGATGCTGCGAAGCCAGTCATCCGCGTCGAGGGGCTCGACGGAATGATTAAACTTTGGTGGGTACAGCTTGATAAAGTCATTGATAGACACGAAGTCACTTCGGCCAGAGAAGGCGGGTGAGGCAGATTTTCACCCCTAGCTGCACTGGCTTCCCCCTGCTCCGGGGCAGCAGGGTTGCTGCGGGTGTTGACCATCCTAGGAGAAAACAAGACAACGGTTTAGATAAGGATGGCACAAACTTAGCAAGGAAGTGCAGAATGTAATGGATAACATGGAATGCTAAGATGTTCATTGCACGACATGGTAACATAGAAACTGGCATATATATATATATACCATTGGTCATACACACCGTACATAGTTTAGTATAAGCCCAGGCTAGAGTACAACTACGGTGAAAGACATTACATCTCATCGAAGGCATTCCAAGCTCCTATACATTATTTTCCTACACCTCCGGAGCGTGATACACACCAAGTCGTATCCCACGGTCACGCAGGACTGTGGAGAATACAACTACTACAATACTAGTGAAACTACTACTAGCTCAGACGGCTCCGTAGTAATCCTCATAGAAGTCGCCACCAAAACCTGGAAGTGGAACATGATCATTTGGGAATAGATGGTCCTGCGGAGCCTGCGGACCATAGGGACTCGGATGTGGCCTTGGTCCCACAGGTGGTGGCAGACGGGGACCACGAGGAGGGGTGATGCCTCCTACATCGCGCCACTCCATACAATCTGGCAATCCAGACCGTACAGGGTACAGATCCCTTAGATCCATGTATCCTGCCTGTACCGCCGGTGCAAACCGAGTCAAAGTGGCCCAGTGATCAGCACGAGAGTTAAAAAGCTCCATACGCAAGGCCCGATTTTCGTGGTCCTTATCCTCGAGCATATCGACAGTGGTGCGGAGTAGTGACTCCTCATGTGTGGGGTCAGCATAGATAGCCTGGATATACCCTTGCGCTCCTGGAAGTGAAGCTGTCATATAACGGAAGTCCGTGTTCCAAAGCAGGCCAGTCCGGACTCACATGATGGTCATCATGGAATAGGCAGCATCCTGCACAGCCATCTCAACAGTAACCCCGAGTCCATAGGAACAGTGAATGGGCTCAGTGGCTCCAGGATAAGAGGGATATATCCTGACAGTACAGAGGTACTGGCTCTGGTTGAAGTCTCTGAACTGCTCATCGATAGTGTATTTGGGATACCAATGGTAACCCGTCTCGATCATTACCTGAACTAACATAGCAGTATGACCGGGCACATCGAGGCACCGGGTCAGGCGAACCACTTGTTTTTTAGCACGAGTGGCCATCTGAAAGCACAACCACAATGCAAAGACATTAGAATTTCTAGGGAAAATTGGACAGCATAACAGCTGTAAATGCCCAGAAAAAGATTTGAGACATCCACAACAGTTTGTAATACCACTCAACAACATCATATCAAGGTTCTGATTCAACTGGCAACTTACTAAAAGTAGTAGAAACTGTACTGAGGCTTGTAACAACAATCCTATAAGCTACTACGGATTAGTAACACGTGAACCTGATAGAAGAAGAGAGCCTAGTCCTTAACCCATGTTGAATGAGAAGAGAATGACTCAGATCAGAGGGCATAAGGTAAAGGAGTAAAAGAGCCTTACGTTCCCTCCCACAATCAATTCCCCTACATATAACTAAAGCATTTCTAGACTCGACATCGACCAGTTTAGCTCAACGAACCTACAGGCAGTCTGGCTCTGATGCCAACACTATCAGGACCCCGATTCCAAGTCACATCGATCTAGCCGGTAACACCTCATATTACATTGCGGCCTCACACACGGTATTCCCACGGGTGTTGCCTTAACATTGCCCGGGACCGTTTGCGCCTTTTGGCTCATGTATATGATAGTGTCGCTAGCATCCATATGACAGAGAACCCGGGCCGACATGGCTAGTCGTGAACCCAAAGCGGCACAGGCCTATGGAGACAGGCATACGTGAATCACATCGAGCATGTCGGTCATCAGTGTGTGAATCCGGGCTATAGCACTGGGCTAACAGGACTCCAGGGAACCCGGGCTGTACCAGGCTAGGCAGGACTCCGGAAGTCACCCGGTGACATTTCCCCGAAGGGACAGACATAGGAACGAACTGAAACACATGCCGGCCAGTCAAGTGTCCTGAGCAGTAGTGCTGGGCTAGCAAAACTCCGGTGAACCGGGCTGTAGCAGACTACTATGGCTCGAGGAGCACTAGACTACATTTCCCCATAAGAAAGGCTGCCAAGGATAAACAACTAGATTGTCGGATCCCACACATACCAAGCATTTCAATCATACACACAATATGCCTGATATGTGTAAATACAACATGGCATCACAACAAAACCCTACAACTCAAGTACTTTATTTAAAGGCTCCAGAGAGCCATACATAACATGTTCATACAGGTAGGGGTCACATGACCCGACACTCAAGTCATACAAGCATACAAGCACATGCGGAAGCAAATAGTCTAAGTACAGACACTAGAAAGCAGGAAGGCTTCTCGAAGCTTGTCTATCTACATAGGCCCCTCCATGGCCAGGATCACCACCTGGGTGGCAAGTCACTCATCGACGTCGAGATCTAGATAAAACCTATCGGAGGGGCGGTGTTGTCGTCTGAAAACAGTAATTAGGCAAACATGAGTTCAAAGGTACTCAGCACATCTTACATCAGAACCAACTATACATGCTCATTCTCAAGAAGGTGGTGGGGTTATTGTACCAAGCCAGCTTTGACTCTTGGCTAAGCTATCCTATGAAACTCCATTAGTAAAATAGTTTTTGCACACGAGACCACTACTCACCAACACAACACTCCACCGGGGATCCTCCCTCGTCATCCTACGACAGGGCCATCCTCGGTACTCACGCTTATCTTGAGTCTTTTAGTAGTATCCATTAACTTGTCTATGAACTGTATAGCCAACCAAGTAGTCCTTTACCGCATACGCGGCTATTCGAATAGATGATGTTAACCCTGCAGGGGTGTACTTCTTCATACACGCTCTCACCACTTACCGCCGTTTACACGACATGTACTCGGCAACCTTCAAGCGGAAGCCCAACGAGGGTGTCGGACACGGCCTACCTAAGCACTTAAGTCTCTAGTCCAGGTTTATCGCCTATCTAGGTTCCATCCGCAGGGAGTCCGGCCGAGGTTTCCACATACGGCCCCGAACGATGTGAACAGGGTCCCGAGATGCCAAACGAGCGTCCGGCATACCCGACCATGGTGTATCTACCACAACATAGCCCACCCCTAGGGTCAGTGCTACGCACAGCCGCCAACACATAACCTACAAACACCAGAAACTATTTGCAACTCCTGGACAGAGTACTAGGGTGATTAAGAAGCCGAGAGGGTCAATTAAGGATCCCAATGCATGGTAGTAGCTGATTCTTAAAATCACACATACAGATCTTAGTTCTTAGGGACGGCCTCAATGAAACAACCCACCATGTACTCCTACATGGCCTCTCATCGATACCTTTACAAAATCATGTTCAACATCTCCCTCACATTACCGACATAATCATTTCACTCTAGCCCATCACCCAGATGAACCAGACCTGACACAACTCTAAGCATAGCAGGTATAGCAAGGTAGGAAACACATACATGGCTCAATCAACTCCTACACATGCTAGTGGGTTTCATCTAGTTACTGTGGCAATGACAGGTCATGCAGAGGATAAGGGTTCAACTACCATAGCACACAGCAGTTTGAATCGCATTGTCTTAATGTAGTAAACAAGAGCAAAAGCGAGAACATGGGTTTGTATCGGAATGATCAATGGTTGCTTGCCTGATGTAGTGGTAGTAGGGTACTGCCCTTCAGACGGATACTGGGGGTTATCCTCGGAGGCAGAACCTACCACGAAAGACACACCGAACATAATCAACACATGACAATATGCAACAATATGATGCATGCTATGACATGGCAAAATGAATGCGTCTTGGCCTAATGCAAGCTAAAACAGAAAGGAATGAACTCATTTTAATCAAAGATTCAAATGTTAGTTCATTTAACATAGCCTTATTAGGGCATTATCTTATTTTGCTTAAACAGCAAGGTTATCTTGTTTTGTCATGCATTAAACCATTACAGATGGATAGATTGAATTTTTCTGATCATTTTTCATATATAAATTGTTTGATTTGGAGCTATGGTTGATTTTCTATGATTTTTAGAAGTTTTGGCTATTTTATGGAATTTCCTATTAAAGAATAAATCCAGAAAAGGATTTACCGCGTCAGAGTGACGTCAGGGGTCAACGGGCCGGTCCGGGTCAAACCTGACCAGTGGGACCCGCGTGTCAGTAGTTAATTAACTAACTAATTTTTATTAGTGCTAATCTAAGTTAATTAGCTGGGCGGTCCCACGTGTCATAGACTCACGGGAGGTCAACCTGGACCCACACAGGGTCAAACAGGGGCAAACCCACCGGTGTTTAGCCGCCGGCGAGGCTAGACGCGGCGGAGCAGTGCGGGTTTTGCACTCCGGTGACCAAAAGGACGGCGGAGACCATCTACGTGATGCGGGGAGTGAGCCGCGTCGAGTGGTGGCAGTGGGTGGAGCTGGGGTGGCCGGAAACGTCGCCGGCGTCGACCTTGGCGGTCGCCGAGGCTCGGGTGAGGTCGGGGTCGTCATTGTGACGGTCGTGGTGGCTCATGCGGGGCACGTACATGCTCTACGCGGCGTGGGGAGGAGTCTGGGCACGACGGCCGGACCATTGGATGGTCGGAGACTCGTCGGCGGCGAGCACAGGCGGCGGTGTGTGCGGGCGAACTCGAGGCGGCGCATACGGTGCACGAGAGCTAGAACGGAGAGGGGGAGAAGGGTCAGTAGCTCACTGCGGTTGCAGGCGAGCAAACGGCGAGCTCGGCGAAGAGCTGGAGCGAGCGGGGCGGCGAGGGGGATCTCCAGCGACCGAGGTTGAAGACGAGCTCGGTGCAACGTCTCCGGGGCGAGCGAGCGGTCGCGAATGGGTCGAGGCGAAGCAGTGGGCAACGGCGGGACTTCTTGGCATGGCGAGGCAACGAGTGGACGGCGATGGCTGCGGTGGTGCTTGTCGGCGGCGACGGCTGCGCTCGGCAGGGGATGGGGAGAGAGCCAGAGGGGGGAGAGGGGCACGGGGAGAGTGGGGAGAATGAGAGGGGGATGTGGGGGAGTGTGTGGCACTCGTAAAGGACGTCCTGGGCGTCGGCGGAAGCAGGAGGTGGCCGGCGTGTGGCTGCGGGCGCCGGCCACGCACCTCTCGTCCTCCTGGCGAGAGGAGGAGGATGACTGGCAGTGGCCAGTGGGCTGGGCCGAGCTGGGCCAGGCCAGGGCGACATGTAAGTTCCTTTCTCTCTCCTTTTTCTGTTATTTTATTTATTCTATTATTTCTGTAACTTCAGGGCTTTATTAAAATGCCAGGGCATTTCCAAAAATCATAAAATTAATCATGGCTACAGCTTAGAATATATCGAACAGCAAACATTTTGGTTTATGATTATTTGAGCATTGAAATTATTTTATAGCATTTAAATGCCCAAATGCAAATACTATAAGAATTAATCCAATGACCTTAAGATGTCCTAGAAAAATGTGCACCATTTTTGTCAAAGGTTTTAACCCAAAACAAAAAGGGTGGGCTTTTTAGAAGGGCATTTCAGGTTCATTGAAAAAGTTTTTAGTAAACCCTAGTTGTTCCAGGGGGGTGCTGGGGGTTCTGTCATCCCCATTTCATGTTTAAAATCAATTTAAACATGATGCACATGTTCAACCAATCCTAATGCATGACTAACACAGGGATGTGACAAAAGGCGACAATGTTGATTTTTGTAAGGAAAACTGCCTGGTAGTTTTGCATACTGAGCTGCATGAGTGTACTATCTCATATCATGCACATTACGGAATTGTAGTGCTTCTCTGGTTGCCCATTCATTCATTGTGTCAATATTGCTTTCGTATTACCTTACCTGGCTGATGATAGATGTGCCATATTGTGTTAATTTGGTGTAGGCTGGTGTGGTCTGGTTGCCCAACGTTCGTTGTGTCAATGTTGCTTTCCTATTAACTGACCTGGACAATGATAGTAATGCTAGTGTGTTAATTTGGTGCAGGCTGCTGAAGATAACACTACAAAAAATACACTTCCATGATGCTACATGTTTGTCACAGTAGGTCGCGTTTTTTGTCATGCATGTACATCCATGACGATTTTATAACAGAATCAAGATAGTCATACCCGTGCTGTCGTAGAAGTGTTCCATGACATTACCAAAATTATCATCACGGAAGTGTCCACTTCCATGATGATAAATCGTGCATCACAGAAGTGCTTTCGTCAAGGGTGATCGACATGTGGCATCCACTGTAATGGAACGCCGTTAAGCTATCGGGTCCGGTTTTGGATCCGATAACCCGTTAACAGCCCGGACCAATGGGGATTTTCCATGTGTAAAATCATCATTGGCTGTAGGAAACACGTGTCAGCTTCGCGTTGGCACAGGTGTCACTCATCCAATGGGCGAGATGCGCCTATGATATGTTGACACGTGGACCGGCCCAAAAGTGGCCCATAAAGTTTAAATGGGTCGGCCCAACTAAAGGCCCGCAATATTTTGGGGGCCATAATGGTCCGGCCTAGCTAAAGGCACACGAGATTTTGTGGACCATAATGGGCTGGCCCAGCTAAAGGTCCAGAAGATTTTGCGGGCCATAATGGGCCGGCCCAGGTAATGGCCCACAAGATTTTTGCAGGCCATAATGGGCCGGCCCAGGTAATGGCCCACAAAATTTTTGCGGGCCATAATGGGCCGGCCCACACTACTAGAAAAACGGCTATAGCTAATATGGACATTAATGGCGCACCATGTATATAGCAGTGGCGCACCAGACACAGGTATGCCATTATTGACATATTACTAATGGCGCACCTAATGTGTGGTGCGCCATTACTAGTTTTGAAAAAAAATTAAAAAAATTGTTAGCAGTGGCATACCAGGGGATAGTGCGCCATTACTAGTTGACATAGTAAAGGCGCACTTGTACAAAGTGCGCCATTACTATGTGTATGACTGGGTCAAACCTTCGTCAAACTTAGTAATGGCGCACTTTGCATAGGTGCGCCATTACTATGTCAAACTTAGTAATGGTGCACCTACACAAAGTGCGCCATTACTAACTTTGACCAAATGCACCCCTCCTCCCCCCCTGGACCGCCTTTTCAGTTTAAAAAAATAAAAGAAAATGATGGAAATGTCAAAAAAAATAAAAGAAAATAAGTTTCCCACGTGATATGTGGTCTAGTTGTTGGGAAAATTTACAAATATGAATTTTGACTTTATTTGCAAAATCTTTCTGGAATTTAGTAAAATGGGCATAACTTTTGCATACGAACTCGGATTAAAAAGTTTTTAATATAAAAAATCATCTACTCGAAAAGTTCCCTTCTCGACCCACTTTTGGGTGTTTGGCAGAGTGTATGAAGGGTGCATGAGTCCACACTAGTAGGTTAACACAAATACACGAAGAGCGAACAACTATGTTGAGATGAGAATGCAACCAAACACACCCACACGCTTTGTGCTACAATGATTGATCTCCACCTTCTGAGTTTGATCCAATGGTCATGTTGCGCTGAGACATGGACATGCCCATGCAGAGGACGCCTAAACACCACCGAAGTCCCTCTGCTTCTCGAGGCACACGACGTTGGTGATGCAGGGTGCAACAGCCCGCAGAGCCCGCTCCCGGTCGATGGGAGCCAACTCATCAAAGACGGAGTCCAATGGAACGAAAGGATTCCGGTGACGGAGCCCTGAGAGGATTCGTCCGGCAACGGCGACGGCAACCCGCAACCCCTCATTGTCCAGCTCCGCCCCCACCATCGCGCGAAGACGACTCAGCTCCTCAGAGATATAGGTGAAGAAGGAGACCAGGTCAGGAAGCCGCAGCTCATTGAAGTCGATGGCGTGGTCAAACGGGTTTAGCTCGATGGCCAGCATGGTCGCGCTGGCACGAAAGTAGGCATCGCGCAGTCGCAACATGTGTGTGGCAACTTGTTCCACCAAGGGGGCATTTGGTTTACAGGCTATCCACCATAGGGACAGGGATAGCCAATTTTTAGGGGATATCACTTGTTTGTTTTACCACCAGGAGGGATAACCAGATACTAGCGAATATTCCTTCAAAACATGCTTGATGAGAGTCGTGAGATTATGGCGGATGAGGGCAGCCACCCGCGCTCACGTGAAATGTTTTTCCACGGGCGCCCTCTGTCGCATGTCCGTGGCAATCAGTCTGGCGGCGCTCTCGGATGCCTCCGCCGCTAGCGCACCACCGCCCACGCCCGCACCCTGCTTGGCCGTCGCCCATGGCCCTGCTCCTCGAGACGAGGCGAGCCGCGGGTGGTCCAACCTTTCCAGGCAACTCCCCTCCCACTCTTGGCCATGGCCCCTACCTCATCCACAGCCATCTCTCGGCGTGTTGTGACCGTGGCTGGCGGGGAACGGGGAGCTCTGGCGGCTGGGAACGAGGATCACTTGAGATCTTCCAGCGGACACATGTGACGCGGATGGGGAGACCTCCGCTGGTGGGGAACAAGGAGATCTCCTATGGTTTGGAATGTGGAGAGCTTGCCTATCTGTTATCTGTATGTATGCGGTAGTCTTTCAACTCTCTCATTTTCTGTACAGGTAGCACATATGAACACTACTGGTAACATTGAGGCGTTGATAAGGAGCAGAATATTTGGTAAATAGTGACCAGCTCATGGGAGATTTAACTGTATGGACAATCACGTGTATGATTGTACAAAGAAGAACATGTACACACGTATTTGATTGTGCAAAGAAGAACATGTATATGCGTATTTGATGTACAAGGAAGAGCATGTACTAATATTGCATTGTAGAACATAAAAAAATAACTAATGACTATCCATATCCACCTTTTATCCTTGCAACCAAACAATAAAAAGCGGTTATCCATCTAATCTAATCCTTCGCAACCAAACGACAAAAACTGGCTATCCCCAACCAGGTGGTTAAAGATATCCTCAGCCAAGCCAACCTTGCCCGTGAACCAAACGCCGCCCAAGTGGATGAGGTGATCCTGGACCTCGTCACGATCGGCCCACTCGCGCTCTAGCCTGCTCCCCTGATAGCCTATCGTATCTCCCACTTTCTGCAGCAACACCGCCGACACCTCGAGCATCTTTGTGGTGGACGCCTGCCGCTTTTGAAGCTCCGTGTACTCCCGCACATAACGGAGGAGCATGGCATTCCTTTCCTCCTTGAGCTCATGGAGCTCCACGTCCTTGGCCCTGAGCTCCGCATCCTTGGCCTCGAGCTGCTGTGTTAGGCGCCTCACCTCAGACTCCATGATCTGCTATGCCGCCATGGCACCAGGTAGAGGCAATGGGGAGAGGAAGCAAAAAATTTAAAATCCTGTCGCGCCTACTCCCATCAATCAAAAAATTAAAAAAATTGTCGCGTCTGCCGCACCCAAAGACTAGAGCAACGCCATGGTGGATATTTAAATTTACCTATCGGCAAGGAGATAAAAAAGGGTGAAAAAACAAATGTGGCGGCGGCGTAGCTAATCGGTCGCACTAGCCCAACTAGTGTGCTTCACTGATGTACTCTGCGGGAAAGGTGGTCTTTCGTGATTTGACGACTCATTTACTTGCTTCGGCGCTACGACTGAGGACCCAGAAAACATGCGGTAGGGCGTTCCATGTCTCAGCAAGGAAGAATATATGTGTGCACCACGTGGGAGGACCCCGAAACCGCGCGGTAGGGTGTGCCACGTCTCGGCATGGAGGAAAAATGTGTGTGTAAAACTATACTGTATCAGACGTAGTAGTACCTATGGTTCGACCTCGGGACCCAACCAGTCGGTCGAAAACACCCCACTAGCCACACAGCTTCATCATGCTAACGTGGCACGGAGGATAGGTGTGGTTAGCTTCGTCTCGACCAGCCACAACATCTCTTGTTCTAGGCAATTCTTCTATTTTTCAAGATTTTTTTAGTTATAATAACACTACGGCAAGCTAGCGCCGCTCTTCGTGTGTGCCCGTGCATCTAAAGGATAGATGATGGAGAGGAGAGAGAGATCGCAGACCTGGGACCCACCAGTAAGTGAGTCAACGATCATGCACGTGTTGACGAGGCACTCCCTCTACTCTACTCAACGTAATACTGTATAAAATCAAGCTATGGGACAAAGCCAACAACCGTTGTTGGTTCAGGCTATCGACTTATGCTTTGTAGTCCAGGTTGCCAGTTCGACTCTCGTCTTTCCGATTTGATAGTTTTAGGTCCAAATTTGATCAATGACAAGTGGGCCCTGATGAAGCTATGTACCTAGGGTAGGGGCACGGACCTGTCCAAAGAGCCCTACCCAAGGACATCCCTAGAAGAAGTCACCTTTCAATCGACTTGAAGGTATCCCACTCGACGGGTTCAAGACACTCGACCAAGAAGCTATCACTCGACCATGAAGCCAACCACTCGACCGCCAGGAGACCTAAAGTCACTCCGCAGGCAAACGGTCGGCTATTAAGTAGTCTTTATGGTCATTATAGCATTTTATTAGGGGCGTTACCAGTAACGCCCAACCTTAAATGTACCTTAAACCCTGCATCACTGAGGGCAGGAGAGGGCCGGCGAACTCTATATAAGCCACCCCCCTCCTCAGTATGAAGGGTTCGCACCCCTGTTATTCATACACACATAATCCAATCGACCGCCTCCGGGCACCAAGACGTAGGGCTGTTAGTTCCTCCGAGAAGGGCCTGAACTCGTAATCCTCGTGTGTTTACAACTTCCCAATAGCTGAGATCTAGCCTCTCCATACACACCCCCCTACATCACTGTCAGAGTTAGAACCACGACAGTTGGCGCCCACCGTGGGGTAGGAATCTTAGCGCCTGATTGGAGAAGTTGCGATTTTTTCCGATCCCTTTGATTATGGTTTCGTGCGGAGTTTTTGTGGAGGGCCGCGAGATCCGCCTTGGCGCGCTCACGTTCATCGCCGATGACTCCGCCTGGCTTTAGGAGGCACCACTCGACATCGACGCGCTCCCCGTCCGCGGTGCGACGCATTTCCGCGCATGTGTTCGTGGCGTCCTCCTGCTCTGTATCGGTCGACCCAGTATCGGTCGGCCCCCGTATCGTCTCCCCGCTCTGTCTCCCACCGACGCAAGCGCTCCGATCAGTTGAGACTTCAGAGGTGGGTGAGGCATGCCGTGGCTCGCCAGTCGGCCGCCCCACAAGTCGCGACAATCGAGCCCGACGAATCCCTTTGCGGCCTGTTCAACCTGTCGACTGGCTCCGCGGAGACCGCATCCGAGTGCGACAGCAGCGACCCAGCGGCTGAGGTTCTGGCGGTCGATGGAACGCATAGTCCTCCCGGTTTCCCTCGCGCTGATGGAGGCGCGGGTGGGGGCGACCCGTCGCATCCCCACGATGAGTACCTCCCCGAACCTCTCACGTCATTACAGCGAGAGGGGCTTCGCCACCGGAACATGGACGCACTCCACACTCCTATCGTCGGAGAGACCCCCGAGGCCCGGGCCTTGGAGGACACGCGCTTGGCTAACTTGGCCGAGCGCACTCGACTAGAGAATCTCCAGCGAGCACTCGACGAGCAAGTGCGTCAGCGGGCTCCCGAGTCTAGTCGACGTCAGTTCTTCCCGCCGACGCAGGTATACCGAACCCCAGTTCAGAATTTGGCCGCTGTCGTGGTTCTAAGCCTGACAGTAGAGTGGGGGGGTAGGTATGGAGAGGCAAGGTCCTAGCTATGGAGAGGTTGTAAACACAAGAGATGTACGAGTTCAGGCCCTTCTCGGAGGAAGTAAAAGCCCTACGTCTCGGAGCCCGGAGGCGGTCGAGTGGATTATATGTATATGAGTTACAGGGTGCCGAACCCTTCTGCCTGTGGAGGGGGGTGGCTTATATAGAGTGCGCCAGGACCCCAGCCAGCCCACATAGGAGAGGGTTTAAGGTGAGTTAAGTCCGGGGCGTTACTGGTAACGCCCCACATAAAGTGTCTTTACTATCATAAAGTCTACTTAATTACAGGCCGTTGCAGCGCAGAGTGCCTCTTGACCTTCTGGTGGTCGAGTGAGTCTTCGCGGTCGAGTCCTTCAAGGCAGTCGAGTGTGTCTCTCGTTGGTCGACTGGAAGGTGACCTCTTCTAAGGGTGTCCTTGGGCAGGGTACGTAGATCAGGTCTGTGGCCCTACCCTAGGTACATGACCCCATCATTAGCCCCCGAATGGATTGAGGCTTCGAGTGAGGAAGGAGTTGATGTTGTTTCCGATTAACTTTTGCACACTGGTCGTGCGTTGTTCTGGACCAAAGAATCTCTTCGTTGGTAGTGAGCAACTTGTCTTCAGTCGACTCGATCCATTCTCTTCTTTCGTCGAGTGATCTTTCGGGCTTCGACGATTTCCGAGCGACGGATCGCAGGAAATCCCGCGTCTGACAGACCGATCTGCCGTTCGCGGATTCCACGGGATGCGAAATTTTGGGGAAGCGCGCGAAGCGGAGCAGGCCGCGGCGTTCGGATGGGACGGGACATAGACGCCTCGATCCCCGCGCCGCTTTCTTCGCCACGTATCCCGCCTGCATAACTGTTTCTGGATATGATTAGATCGACCAGGCCCACCTGTCATCCACTCGGAAGGGACCTTATAAATACGCCCGGCGAGGGTTTTTTGTACAGTGCCTCAGCATTCTCTTTCTCTGCTCCTTTCGTCTCCGTCCAGCGTGCTCGCTCTCGCCTCCGCACAACTTCTCCTCGCGCGTCTCACCGGCAACCATGGCCAAGGAGAAGACGGCGGCGCTGGAACGCGCGAAGAAGGCGTCAGCGACGGAGAAGGCGAAGGGGAGATCCACCAGCCGCGGCGGGTCTTCGTCTAGATCCCGCCTGCCGAAGGGCTGGGTCCAAGGAGATTGGATCCAGTCGACCATCACGGAGAAAGATCTCCTCGATATGGCTAACGAGGGCCTGATCCCTCATGGAGCTGCGAGGCTTCCGGGGAAGGAGTGGCAGCCCCAGCCAGAAGAGGGTGAGTGCGTGCTCCTGGCTACCCATGTCGACCGTGGATTTTCTTTGCCGCCGAGTATTTTCTTTCGTGGTTTCTTGAACTTCTTTGGAGCGCAACTCCATCACTTTACCCCAAATTCTATCGCCTATCTTGCCGCGTTCGTGTCCATGTGTGAGGGTTTTCTGGGCTGTCGACCGCGCTGGGGCTTGTTCAAGCATATATTCACGTGTCGCTCTCAGACCGTGAAGAAAGCGAGCCCAGGCGACGAAAGGACCCGAGTTGTCCAAATGTGTGGGGGCCTGGGGATCCAGGTGAGGAATAAGAGCACCTTCCCAGCCATGACTTTTCCCGAGTCAGTCAGAGGCTGGCAGTCGACCTGGTTCTACTGCCAGGATCAGTCGACGCCGGGGCAGTCGAGTGGACTCCCTCAGTTTACCATGGACTGAGTGAACAAGCCCTCCTCTCTGAAGTTGATTCCGGAGGAGAAAGCTGACGTGAAGATGTTGATGGAGCGCGTAGTACAGTTGGTTCGGCAGGGAGTGACGGGCATGGATCTCCTGGAGGTTTTCCTTAGGCGTCGTATCCAGCCCCTTTAGTTCCGGAGCCACTGCATGTGGTTGTACTGTGGGACTGAGGACGAGACTCGGGTTCATCCAGAAGCAGTCGACGATGTCACTCTGGAAAGGTGGATGGCTGCCATTACCGGAAACAAGGATAACCCACGCGGAGCCAGAAGGATTCCTCCACTCGACCACCACAGTGATCCAAACAAGGTATGCCTGCTCTGCTCTTCACTGTTTTCTTGTCATATTCATTTCTGTTTATTCTGCCAATCGGTCGATTGATCTTTGTCTTGATGTCTATCAGGCCCTCACCGAGTTGTACTCGATGCCCAATGGAGCACAGGCTCCGACTGAGGAGGGTGAGGCGAGTGGGGGCGAGAGCCAGGAGGAGGAGTGGGACTCGGACGTTGCTGAGGATGATGACGACGATGACGACGATGACGGTGATGAAGATGATGCTGAAGATGAGGAAGAAGAGGAGGAGGAGGTCGTACCACCGCGCTCGGAAAGGCGGTCGAAGCTTGTCCACGACCCTGCGACTGAACGTGGCAAGGGGATTGCGACCGTTGCTCAGTCGACCAAGCGCCCTCGGACCACCTCTCCGGCGCCGACTGAAAAGGCGTCGAAGCAGCCCAGGGCGACTTCGTCAAAGCCGACCAAGCTCCTGCTGAAGATGAAGGTGTCCATCCCCACCATATCAGGGTAATCATGCTGCTTAAGACTTCCTATTTTGTGTGAACTTTGTCTCTGGTTGGCGCTGAAGTTAGTCGACTGATTCTTTGGAGTTGCAGTGCTGCTACTTCTGAGACCTCAGCCCGGGCTGATGACCATGAGATGGAGGACGCAGCAACCTCAAAACTAGGTACTATACTCTTAACGCCGTTTTTAGTCGACTGACTCATGATCTCTAATCCTGATTCTTTTCTGTAGCTCCACCAAATGTTGTTATCACTCTCCCTGATGATGAAGATGAGGAACCGCTGAAGCACAGAAGGAGTAGGAAAGCGTCTGCCAGCAGGGTGCGCCAGGATGTGACCGTGCCTGAGACTCCGGTTGCGGAGGAGGAGAACACCACTCGACACACTGTGTCCTTCGCAGATCCACTGACGAGTGCTCAGCAGCCCTCCCTCTTCACGACGCACCATGTCCCAGAGGACCAAGCTGGCACCGCGAAGGAGGCGATACGCTAGGCAGGGATCATGATGGAGCAGTTAAGGACCATCCGGGATGCGAGCCAGGCAGCTTACGACGCTAGTTCCGCCCTTCAAAGCAATGTTCAGGTCAGTCGACCACCGCCTGTTCTGTTAAGATATGCTATCAAAAACTTTTCTTTCCAGAATTTATAGTAGTCACCCAGTGGGTGTGTCGACTTAGACTCCGTGTTAGCGGGGGCACGCTGAGTGCACCCGCTGGGTGTAGTCCCCAAGGCTAAGGTCGATGCTGGTAGTCGGCCTTAGGCTTTATAATTTCAGTCTTTGCGTCATTTGACTATGTCGACTGGATTTCGCAAACTGGTCGACTGGTCGACTCTGTCTTCAATAGGATTAGTGGGGGCACGCTGAGTGCACCCACTGGGTGTAGTCTCCAAGGCTAAGGTCGACTGCTGGCAGTCGGCTTTAGGTTTTATAATTTCAGTCTTTGCGTCATTCGACTATGTCGAATGGATTTCGCAAACCGGTGGGGGCACGCTGAGTGCACCCACTGGGTGTAGTCCCCGAGACTGTGGTCGACTGCTTGCAGTCGATTACAGTCTTAAAGAATACATCTCTCTCTTTTTTTTGAGGTCGACTGGTCGAGTCTATCTTCGATAGGATTAGTGGGGGCACGCTGAGTGCACCCACTGGGTGTAGTCTCCGAGACTACGGTCGAATGCTTGTATTCGGCGGTAGTCTTAGAAACGTGTGATTTTTCCTTTTTCACTCGGAAGTGAATTATATTTGACATTTAGTCGATTGGTTCTTCGCAGAACTCCTGTGATCTTGTGGCTCGCTACTCTGAGCTGGAAAATAAGCACGTTCAGCTCGAGCTGAATTTGAAGCTGGTTCAGGAGAAACTGACGAAGGCAAAGGAGGAGACCGAAGGTATGTTTGGTGAGACCTTGACGACTGATTTTCCCCTTCGTTTGTTTCAAAATCTGATCTTGCTGTAACTTGCAGGTAAGGTAAGGGAGGCCCAACAGAAAAAAGACCTTGAACTAGCTGAGAAGATCAAGCTCGCTGACGAGAAGCTAGCTTCAGTCACCAAGCTTGAACAAGACAATACCAATCTGAAAGCTGCTCTTGGGATTGCCAACGAGGAAGTCAGTCGACTGAAAACTGATAAAACTGCCCTGACCGACCAAGTCAGTAAGTTGACTGGGAAGAAAAATGATCTGGAGGCCTTCCTGAGTGGTCTTGCCAAGAAGCTGTTTCTTATGCTTGAAGGTAAACCTCTATGCTCGGCAATCATTTCCAATCGTGATTTTTTTCATTCGACCATCGCCTTGACTCGGTGATCGTCCTTGCAAGATTTTGTCAAAACTTTGAAGAAGAAACTAGCCGGCTGAAACCAAACCTCGACCCCGTCAATTCCCTGGTGAACGACGAAGTTGCCATGAATGTTTTCCGACTGGAGTCCCGTGTTGCAGCTGCCGTGGACTATCTTGCAAGGCTGAAGGTCGCCACATCTCGCATCGACTCGACGCTCTGGCCCGGGGAGACACTTCAAAATGACCTTGAGTCGCTGATGGCTCGCTTGAACACGATCCCTGGTCGAGTGCAGGAGTGGAAGAAGTCCTCGGCTCGGTGCGGTGCAGATGTTGCTCTGTGTCTGGCCCGAGTCCACTGCAAAGATGCGCGAGAAGAGAAGCTGGCGGCCCTCCGGGTGGCCAACACCAAGAAACACGACTTTAGGTCCTTTATGGAAACTTTCCTTGCGGCTGCCACTCGGATCGCAGATGGAATTGATCTTGATGAGTTCGTTGCACCTTCCAGCCCTCCACAGGAGGGGTAAAAAACTTCTTCTAAGCTCGACGCTTTAAATTTGCCTCGGTATGCCGAGTGGAGTTGTAACCGATAAACCCTAACGGGCTTAGCACCCGAGCACTTTCGGTTCCTTTAGATATCGATCTGAAGTTGAATTTGTCGTTTGAATATGATTGCTTTTGGCTCGAAATGTCTTTTGCAGGTTCAAAGCAGGGCGCTTACTGCAATCGACTTATTCCTTAGTCCACTTAGGTGAGCGCTGGGCTGCAGCTAAGCCCCCGAGTGGAAGTCTGGCTTACCACTCGGCAGGATTTTTATAACTTAGGCGAGTACTTGGACTGCAGCTAAGCCTCCGAGTGGAAGTCTGGCTTACCACTCGGTAGGGTTTTTATAGCTTAGGCGAGTACTTGGACTGCAGCTAAGCCTCCGAGTGGAAGTCTGGCTTACCACTCGGTAGGATTTTTATAACTTAGGCGAGTACTTGGACTGCAGCTAAGCCTCCGAGTGGAAGTCTGGCTTACCACTCG